>NC_134311.1:18228723-18531754 GCF_949628215.1 Phalacrocorax aristotelis | reverse complement strand
ACGTTAGGTGTTGAGCACTGGCATGGTTCAGAAGACATGTATAATTGTCTACATATTTACAGTGATTTTTAAAAAAGTTTCTGACTAGCTGAGAAAAATGTTTAGAATGAGGACCTTTTGACATTTTTGAACCTGAAATAACTTTTAAGATGTTACTATTGTTATATGCATGCCAAGCAGTGACAAATATAGCCACAGCCTATATATAAGTTTTACACTGTGAAACAGCACAGATGTGCCATAGGGAGAATATAGAGTATTTATATCATCTTAGATAATTGTCACTTATGTGCATACAGCTCTGGAAGAGCTGCTACTTAGCAGCTGTGACACTACTGAGAGTAAGGACAGCTGTCAGGTCTTGCTTCCCTAGTGTAACATGGTGTGGAGAGGTGAGCGGTATAGCAGAGGGCAAAAGTTGTGTCATGTTAATTTAACCTCTGGGTGTAGCTTTAAGATATCCAAAATGTTCCCAGAATGTTACATGAAGTTGTTAGCAAAATAAATTGTACAATTTTCCAAAACACTGCTTTGAGAAAAATAAAAAAGTGCTGTACTGCTGACAACCAGCAGCTAAAAACCAAATGTTGCTGCCTGTGTGGGGAGAAGGAGCATGAAAGCTCCACAGGGGAAAAAGAAACAGAACAGTTCTTTTTCATAAAGCAGTGCCTAAACAATTTCATATGAAACAAAATTAGAAAGTGATTTATAACTCTATGATATTATAGTAATAATAAAATATATGCTATTTAAGAACCTCTGACGAAAATTAGGTATCCTATGGCTGTGGGTAGTTCTACTACCATTCCTTGTCTGATATGGCTGGTTTTGTCTCCTCCACTTCTCTCCACCACTCACCATGCCAGATCACGGTTTTCCCAGATCTGCCACACTGATGACCTTATTTGAAGTGTGTTTGATCTAGGTGTAGTGTGAGACTATATTATCAAAGGCAGAAGCTGCACCTTTTCTTGGCAGCTAATGTTCTCTTGAACTACACTACACGTCTGCTCACACATAGTTGGACCTAAACAGCACGGACCATCCTCCTCTCAAGAGGGGTTTTACGCCTCACGGGGCTGGACATAAAATTGACCCCTGCTTAGATGACTGGTTGTTTCTGCCAGTAGCCAGAAAGCCAATAAAAACAAGAGGGGAGCAGGGAGGGCAGGTGAGGTTTGCTCATTGCAAGGGAGGAAGGCTAAGCTAACTGTTGCTAGGCAATAGATTTCTGGATGACAGATCCTCTGCTTTGCTAAGTGACCAGAGTAATTATTTTTGGCAAATCTGTGCAGAACTCTGGGGGCTGTAACTGGCCTGCAAAGAAAGAAATGGATGTATAAATATACAAAATGTATCCAATCCTTTTCTAAAACTGGAGGGAATGCAAGAATGAGTTACCTGACACATGTATGCTTTCCTTTGCCTCTCTGGGTGGTTTTCTGGCTTTCTGAACTGGTTACCCTGACGTGAATCAGGTTTGTCCAGATCCTTCTCTGAGGTCCTCTCCAGCTGCTGCTGAGGCATGTCATCCATGGCATGTTTGTTGGTCTTCCAGTCGGAGTGGTGAAAAGCCAATGAGCCGGTGCTGCTCTTGGATAAGCTGCAGGGGCAGCAGGTGCTAACAGCATGGATTGGTAACAGCCACTTAAAAACCCAACACCCTTGCCAGCTTTCTCCTGAGCAGGATTGTGCTGTGCTGTTGGCTGCAAGGAGTTCTTCCAATCAATGCTGAAACAAGAGACGGAGATAAATAGCTCCGACCTTTACTGATTTTGTCTGCGCTGCATGAGGGAGCATAAAACTACATGCCTAAATTTCTGTTGTGGTGTTTCCTCCAGCCATTAAAACCTGATTTGGACCCTGAAGATGAGCACTTTGCTTGCTGAGTAATCCTGCTCAAGAATCTGCAGGGCATGTCCTTTAAGCCTCATGCCAAGACCACGTATTTTTGTTTTCAGACTCCATTAATGTAGGCAATATTTTTTGTGATGGAAAAAAATCCCTCAAATAAAATTTCTGTAATCTTTCTGAAAACAATGAGTTTTATCATCAGAAGCAATACAGGAGCATACTGCAAACCAACATGTTTACATTTAACCCGCTGACTACAACTTGTTATGAAACCTTAAACAACCTAAATATTGCCTAATTTTGAGTTTCATTACAGATTTGAAACTCAGCCCAGGTTCAGGGAAAGAGTGTGTGTTGGCTTTTTTTTTTTCCCCACCGCTTTTTATTTCATAAAGCTTTCTGAGAAACCTGGGGGTGATTTTGAGGCTTAGGATTCAAAACCCAGTTGAAACTCAGCAATTCTCCTTTCCTATATGAGAATATTTTTTAACTTTTCATTTGAACCTGAAGATCACAGCAAACCTCAGGCAACAGTTTCCCAAATATTAAAAGCTAAAAGAGTGTTTGTGTAAACATCTGTCAAGCAAAACATCTAATTTTGTTCAGCCTGTGCTTTTGCATTTCTGTGTGAGCTGCTATTCTCACACGCAGTGCTGGGCTCTATCACCTGTTTTGCTGGTGCCCATCAAAGCAGAACATCAGTGCTGCCTAAAGTCCTGCTGGAAGGGAGACCCAGTGCAACCTGGGGCTTCTTGCAGGTGACCTGGCAAGGGAATGGGTGAGAGAGGGGTCAGGAAAGGCCAAGTGGCCACCGGAGCAGATGGGAGATGTGCTGCCACAGGACATCAGCCTTGCAGCATTTATTGCAAGGTGTGAGCCTTGCAGAGAGGATGGCAGACGGTCGGAGAGAGGCTTCTTTTTCTGGGTTGTGGTTAATGCTCAGTGGTTTAGGCTGGTGCTGTTTGCAGTTCCTCTTGCCAAGGGAAGGAAATTGATCCTAAATTGTGCACTTTTAAATAAAGATAGGTAGATGCAGCCCATTTTAATTACCTTCAAAGCATGTATTTTTTCCTGCTACACGTTGCTGCTGGTACAAGTCTGGCTAAAAGGGCTTGCCTGAAGCAGCAGCACTTCTTTTTCATCTGCTGTTTTGTTCTCAGGGGACTTTCTGTAGTTGGCAGCCTTAGTGGAAGAGGATCAAATAGCTCTGGCAGCTTTTGTAGCAAGGTAGGATGTCATTTAAATAAAATGATGCACATGTATGGTGTAAGTCAGCCTCCCCGCTGAGAGGGCATAACAAACAATTAAAGAGCGGTTTCCTCTGGGGATGAATGGCTTTCAGGGAACTATTCCAGTTCATATGCGAATTATATATGTATTACTAGGGACAAATGATCTTGTAAAGTGAAATATATGAGAAAAGCCCCTGACAACACTGTGTAACCACAAGGGAGCTTGGCCGTGTTTGCTGATGAGGGCAGAAATTTTTAGTGGACTGCAGTCAATAAAATGTGTTAAAGAAACTAGAATAGCCATAGTGCCTAGTTGAACAGCAGAACATGATCTGATAAACTGTAAATTCAATGAGTGTAAAATCATCCATTTAATTTTAGCTTGAAGAGCAGAGCTAGATTGCATCCAGCTTACTGCTTGGCATGCTGCTGTCCAAACGGAATATGTGCATGTGTATCCACTGAAGACATCAAAGCCAAAATCCAAAATTAGTTGGACCTACATAGAAACATCACAGAGTAAAGGAGTGCATCTCTGATTTGCTGAGAAAGGGGTTAAAATGGGGGATAAGGGAACAAAGCAGAACAGATAAGCAAACTACTGTAATTGGGACTCATCTTCTGACAGCAAATTTTTCCACAGGTGACTCCAAGAGCTAAAATGTAGTGTTGGGTCATGGGCTCATATGTATTGTAGAGGACAGGCAACTGAGGTTTTATGCTTATAACAGCTGATGGCTGCTAATCTGGTGACTAAGAGAACTGCTTGGTGATATACCTACTGAATTAACAAACAACGTGAGTCCTCTAAAGTAGTTTCTAACGTCTTCTGGTGAAGAGCTCTAATATGTATTTCTATCAGGTATGGGCAGAAAAATTACAAGGGAGGTCCCAAAAATATATTTAGAAAAACACAAATCCTGCCCAAGCTTTTCTGAAGTGCTCTTTGAAGTTGCATCTGTGGGAAGAAGAGAAGAAAGGGGACATTTAGTCCAGACTCAAACTGTAGATGAAAGGAAGTTGAAAAGTGGTTTGACATTTTTAAGAGATGAGTAATATTAAGAAGCTTGACCCTGTATAAAAGGAAAGCTGCTGTTTCAATGATTGCGGACAAGACCAGAATTTTAAACCAATAAATGGAAACAATTTTTATACAGATCTTTAGTGCAATTTAGTGCATTAACTTGTGTAATTCTTTAGTACATGAAACCACAAAGACTAAAGGCTCCACAGGACAGTTGTGTTAAATTCACCCATCTAAGCTAAACAGCCTTCTCTCAAAAATATAACTTGCCTGACCAAATTAGCTTATCCCATTATGCTTTCTCATTATTTAATGGTTAAAAGAGGTTCTTTAAAAGATTTTACATGATTTTAATGTTCTTCAGCCCTGATATTCAAACATTGCATGTTAAATCGTTGCTTTAACTTTTATAAATATTGAATCACTAAAGATTGCAATAGATACAGCATTTATTGCTGATAGATGGTTATTAATCATTATGCTGTTTTCGGATTAGTATTTAATCCCTTCTGCCCGCCTGAAATCTTGTTAATGGGACCAATCAACCCAACATTTCATTCTTACAGTTTTAATGTAGAGAGGAACATAAGTCGCAAAAGATAAACACAAATAAGTGCACTCTTATATCTGACTTAAAAGTCTAAAGCTTTCATCTACCAGAAAGCACTGTAGCCTTGCTGCTGTTGCCCTTTTGCTGAACTCTTAAAGATGTTTTATTTTATGGAAAGCCACTTGGCATTACTTGCTTCAATGTGCCCTTATTTGCTTTCTTCTGATAGGGACCCTATATGGCTTGCAGCACTTCTTCTTTCATGGATAATGTTAACTTTTCATTGTTTCCAGCTGTGTTAGCAAGCCCAGGTTTTCTGTTGTTTTCTCTGCAGTACTTATTGTTTGAAGTTTTCCGCTGGTAAAAAACCAAACTGAACTGCCTCCCCCAAAATACTTCAAAGCACTTTTTTTTTATAAAGTATATTTTATATGTTATACATATGCAACAATACCTATGGAGTGATCCTCTCTTACACCTAATCCGAATTCTTGTGGGTCTTTTGTTTGACACTCTTCTCCAGACAGAATGCTTCTGTTGTTGATAGAGGAGACTGTGAAGTGTTACCCTAAACAAGTAAACTACTTGTTTTGACTGAAAGACTAGAAGTTATAAAAACCTCTAGTGGGATTACATTTAATCACGAATACGAAACATGGAAATATGCAACATAATTCCTATATGATTCTCACTTAGTTTTGTAGATGATGTTTGAACTTACAAAATGTTATTCATGAAATTAAGGTGTGTAGAACAATATATGTGTACATGGGGAAAGCTGATTTTGAACACTTTTGAAGAATCATAATATAGGCTCATAGAAAATATTTTTATATAACCTTTTCAAGTATTTTTATGTGGACTTTTTGGTTTGTTTTTATCCTGGGAAAACTTCAGACAACCTTCTTCAAAAGGGTAAATTGCTGTTCTGTCACTTAAGAGCTTTTCTAGAGATTTGGAGTGAAAAATATTTTTAATTTAAGAAATGAAGTTAGGTTTCTGAGCATGCTCTATGTGTAGCAATTTACAATTATTTAAGTAGTTTGATTTAACAGGCTATATCTCTCAAAGAATGAGGAGCACTCACATTACAATGCGCAAGCTCACAGGTCAGAACCCGTTCACTTCCAAACTGAAGAGCTTATAAAAAATGTGAAGTACTCTAATAATTTTAAATTACTCTGTATTGCACATTTTCAGGTCTCTGATCACCGCCAAATTCAAGTGCTTATAAAACTGCTCCAATAATTTTAAATTGCTATGTGCAGAGTGATTCAAAATTGTTAAAGTGCTTCAAAGTTTTTTAATAAGTACTTTAATTTAGAAGTGAGTTGAGCAATACTCCACTATACCTTCAAGAGATTATTAAACTGATGTAAAAATTTACCATCTGGAAAGAAAATTAAACTGTTTCTTTAAAAAAAGGAAAAAGCTGGGAGGGGAGGGAGAGAGGGAAGTGGAGAAGGTAGAAGAGGTAGCAATATCACAGTGGTAGAGAACACAAAGATGAGATAAAGAAGAAATATACATCCAAACCTCACAGAGTAGTAGGGTCTCAGTTTTCTTTGCTGTGTGAGAGGTGAGTTAATAGGACTTCAAAACTTACAGCAGCTGCCTAAATGTGGCCAGGAGGCTCTCCTTAAATTTATAGCAGCACCACCCTAAACATTGTGTCAAGATGACAGTGACAGAGGAAAGAGATCCATATGGTTTAGGAAGAACAGAACTGACAGGCACAAAATCTTTCAGGCTATTTAACATCTAGGCCAATAGTGAGCTGATACACAGATGCACACTTTTTCCTTGATGTTCCTTGTGCTGTAAAGATGTGTGGCACTCTTAAGTTGCAATTATTTGTGTAAAATAAGCAAATGGTTTATTAACTTATTTCTGAAATAACAGTTCTAAGAATAGCATTTCTGCCTAATAAAACACCCTTTCAATAACTGTGTTTCTTGCTTTTGTTCCACCCCAACCCCGTATTTTATCACATTTTTCTATTAGAAATCAGGAGCAAAGATACACACTCATTAAACACAGCAAATTAAAAATGTAATTGCCATCACGGTAATGAAATTTGTACTTCAGATGTTTCCTCAGTTGATGTAACACCTTTTGGCTTTCATCATTTGCCTTGAATTTTGACATATTAGTGATATGCTTAGTAGGAACAGACTTTCCTATATAATAAAAAAAGCAGGAGAGGCAAAATATCAGACCACCTCCTTCTAAACAACCAAACCATTCATATAGCTATAAGTTTCATATGAAATACTTATCCAAGTAGGAGCACTTATGTGATAACCTTAGCTGAATTACTTTGTATGAATATGTATTTTTCCTGAATACATCCTTGTTACCAATCCTCAGAGCCTAGTCCAGGCAGACTTTTGACAAGTGCAGTCTGTGCTGAGATTTTTTTAATAATCACATGAAAAAAATACCCAGATCTTTCTTCTTGAGGGATATCCAAGCAGAGGGTGGGCTCAGTTGGCTGCAATGAGCCAGGAGGAGCTGGCAGGGGCACAGAGAAGACAATCAGGGTGTTGGCAGCTGGGGCTCAGAAGGCAGAAAGGGATGAGACAAGCAGCTATTTCTCCCTTGGTTTTTCTTTTTGTTACTGGAAGGATGGTGCTTTGTTTGGTAGGAGTGCACTCTGTGTTTTCAGTACTTGCCTTGACCTTTAATCAATATCGATTGATTCTGTGAAGGCTTGAAGTCTCTGACATCTGGCTGGCTTTGCAAAAGTACAATTAGAAGGTGCTAACATCTTTCAGTTGCTGAAAACACCAGAAATACATGAGGGACAATACCAAACAGTGCTTTCAAACTCATGTGATAACTTTGGCATTATTTGAAAAGCATACTAAGGTGGGTGCCGTAATGGTTTCTGTATTTCAAATTCAGGATACAGAAGTGGGACTAGGATGTGCATTGGAGAGGGAGCAGGCATCACCTTAGAAAACTCTAAGCACTTTCAGAAATATCAAACAAACACACAGCTCATAAGTTTCACAGACCATCAACCTGCCTTCACAGGTGGATTTTAAATTGGGCTAGAGACAAAATTTGAAATTAGGCTCTACCATCCCCTTTTATTGATGTGTGGGCCTGTCTTTAGTTCTCAGACACACACAAACATGTTGATTGTCCTTTTTTCTACAGAATACAATTCTTTGGGAACAAAAAAATTCTTTCCTTATGGCTGTGAAAGAAAGAGCACTGCAATAACTACCCCACTGATTAGTCATACATGTGGCCTTTAAAGAACTGAACAAAAAGATCAATACCCTGATTTCCTTTTCATCTGCCTAGACCATGAAGCTTAGACATCTTGCTTTGTTTTGTGTGTAATGAAGGAGGTAAGGCAGTGTTAGCAGAAAGAAAAGATTACCTCCCTGTGGTAAATATGTTGATGTTGCAGACAGGCAGAGTACAGCATGGAAAGTAATGAGGAATTTGACTGCTTTCCTTCCTTCCCTTCTCTTCCCTTCTTTCCAGCTTAGCATTGCTGCTTCCCACAGCGAATTACCAGCTACAAAGAGAAGGAACTGTTTAGGGACTGGCAACTGAAAGCATTTACAATTAGCTGAATTGATTAACCTTTACAAATGCTGTTACTCTACGAGGTTTTTTTCCTTCCACACTAGTTGAACAATATACCTTATTGATTAAACATACTCCTTTACGGTAGCACTGATTTGTCACGGCTTCCCCAGTCGTAAAGTCTGCCTCCGTAATAGCTGTTGCATATTCTTGTGAGGACTTCACACTGGAGACTGATTGGCATTATGTAAATAGCTCTCCATGTCTGGAGCATCAAGAGCCATGCTGCAAAAACAGGAGAAGTAAATCTGGATTCCGGTGGCTCTTCACTAGTCTGGACTGTGCTGAAACAAAGGGAGTTATCCTCTTTATTGTATCTCCTACGGTGCACAAGACACTTTTTCTTGTCTAGCTGGGAAGACTGACAGCTAAACATAAACAAATAAGTAAGGGACACTATTTGTAACAACATTTATGGCTCGGGCTATTTTATTTTATTTTGTGTACACCACGTGGGGATTTGACAATGGCAAGATTCCACTCCGCAATGACATGTGTTTCTAAATCTCTTTAAAAGCTGATGGTGGTGGTGGTGTGATTGGCAGTAGGTTGGCCTTCTTGAGAGAAAGGGCTCTGAGAGATAAGATCTGTTGGAAGATGTGTGTATGGTGCCTTTCTAACATTGTGACTGATGAAGATGCAGGAGGACATGCACAAAATACCACTTGGTATTTCTCTGTTATTTTTGGAGAGGGGGGTGTGTGGGATTCTTGTCATTATGAGGGTTAATGACAGCACAAATTGCTTCACTAAAAATTCATCACAATCTCCCTGGTGTTAGTACTCACTGTACCTGGGAAAACTCTCTACTTCAAGAAGGGAAGAGTAGAAATTTAATTTCCTTGCCAGCTCAAGCTGAGGCTTCTTCTGTACAGAGACCTTGATCTATTCTGAATCATGCTGAATTACACATGTTGTTCTACCATTTGCTTTTCAGCTCAGCAGGGACTGAACAGAGAACGCCAAATTCATTTCACTGAGGGCTGTAGGTAGGTTTGCAAATGCCCTTCAATAAGTAAAAAAGCCTCCAGCCTTCATTCATGTGTAAGAATCATTAAGAATTAGGGTTTTGTCAGCAATCCTCTTCCAGATTTTTGACAAAAAAAAAAAAAAAAAGGATTGCCAGTAAAAATTGTGGGCACACAAAACATAAAATGGCTTAAAATAAGCATTCTTTTAAATGCAGATAAACTGGTTTGAAGAAATCTATGATCTAGTGAATGTTAACATGGAAGATGTAAATAGTACACACATACATTTAGTTTGTATATTGAGACATATGGTAGCATGTGCATGTAATATATTAAACATATATCATCAAGTATTTAATGCTTAATATAAAAGAACTGATGTCATTCCACGGATCAGAGGAACAATGGTGGCACTCAGCCATTTCTTTTCTGAGTAGCTGCTGTGTTTTTAAAAATAAAAAATCAGGGAGCTGTTGTAGCAAAGTCTGTAGCATTCACAGCATGACAAACAAATTAGAAAACAGCAGATGCAGCACAAATTAAGATGTATTTAGCACAGCAGCCCATCAGATGTGTGAAAGTCTTTTGTATATCAGCTTTGCAAGGTTGATGTATTGCACTTTAGACAGCTGATAATGAACCCTTCTAGCAATTAGAGGTGGAAATACTGAGGATTTGAAATTGTGCTGTTCCCAGTGGGGGAGGGGGAAAAAAAACCCCAAACCCTTAGTGAGAAATGTACTGCTTTGTGTGTGTGCACTGGGTACAACAAAGCAAATGTTTCAGTTTATGCACATGCACATTTTGAATCTCTCACTTGTTTTTTTACATTTAATGCTCATGTAATTATTATTTCATTGTATGTGCCATTTAATAAATGTGTATTTCTTTGTTGATGTTATGTGAATTTTATGGCCAGTGCAATGTTTTTTGCTTTATGTGGTGCGTTATTTAGTCATCTGATGGGAGGACAGTAATTTCAGTAATCTAGTCTTCAAACAGCAATAACCCTTTCAATGGTTTAAGTAATTTACATCTTTACAGTTTTATTGCATTTTGCTTTTTTCCCTAATGCTTCTCCTACACTTCCTCTTTCTGCCACCCTGTCCGCAACCCAAAGCACAGATTAAAAATCTTGATGGAGATTTTGCATAGTGAAGGTTGTGGGTTTGAAGCCCAAACAATTCTGTGCTTCATCCTCCAGATGCTGAGTGCTCTCAGCTCCAAGAAGATGTAATAGAAATACAGAGTACTTAGCAGCTCACATGCCTGAGCCCCCTGAGGAGAACAGCATATTACAGTGGAGCTGGGATCTGTCTGCTGTATAGATAATAATAGTTTCCATTTATATAGGGCCTTTCGTCTGAGAATCTCAAAATGCGCTACAAATTATGAATGTGCCACAGCAGTGACATTGTTATGGTTGCACAGAGATTTGAAACTGAGGCAGGTGTTAAAGCTCTTTGTTACCTGTGAACAAAAGAATGTATCTTTGTGCATCCTCACTAGACTTACTATGATAAGTCTTTATAAAAAGCACTGAACACCTTTTCTGTGAACTAACTTACCTACTTAGTGTGAATTATCGTTTAAAAATGGCCTTGTGTTGATGTGTGGGCCTGTTTTATTATTATTATTAGACACAGTGTTTGTACTCCCCACTCTCAGATGCCATGCTGCTTGAAGTTGAGTGCCTTTTGAAAAAACACACCATCAGCACTGGACATGGGCAACAGGGGAAGCCCAAGCTCCCTACAGCAGCCTGCGTAGTGGTGTTGAAGTCAATCACCATTTCACACAAAAAGAGCACCAGTTGGTCCCATCATTGATATGAGCAGAACAGACATATTGTGAAAATGCTTTGAGGATCTTAGTCCCCAGATTACTATTATGTCATCAGAAGACTGACCTGTAATTAAATGAAGTATCTGGACCCCTGCAGAGGAACCATGGGAGGGACTTTGTGAAAACTGTTCTTGTACAACGTAGGGAACAGAGCTGCCAGCTTACTACACTTGGAAGTTGTGGGGAAAATGGGTCTTGTGCATGAATGACATGGCCACTTTCCTGTCAGTCGGAATTGCTCTTGCTTTCGTAATTAAGACAGACAGCTGATAAAATGAACAACAATTGTTCTGTGATTTCTACTTAGTTTTGCTGATTGTAGGAAAAACTTTCTATCCTTGCTTTGTATTATGGACCACAAAAGGATGATAAGTGCTGATGTACAGATGGTGTGGAACCTGCCTGTCTTGTGACACTAGACTGGTCCACTGGCTAAGAAGACCAGGTCTGACTGGTTGAACTGGTGAGGAGGTACCTGCCTCAACACTATTATTCTGGGTTCTGGGGCTAATTCTTTGCATTTTCAGTGCAAATGCACTTCAGTGATTCTTTTCCCTTGTCCATAATAGGCTTGATGACTGAAATGTCTTTCTTCCTAGTATATGCACTATTTTGATATACATTTTACCAAATCTTGATGTGGAATGGAGCATTCTATGTAGCTACAATAGGCAATTTAGTTAACTTCTACCAGCAGTATAATCTAAGACTCTGCAAATGGAAAGGCCAATAAACCATAAAATTTCCTAGAGTTTTTGCTTGTCTTATCTATGTGAGGGATTAGTGATATATTTACTGCAGGCATTTGTCATAGGGACCATTTGGATTAAAGCAAAAGACTCTTTCCATGAGCAACTGTAGAACTACAGTCCTGTCTTCACTTTTAAGCCACAGCTTTTGACCCTCATTTCAAAGCTGTATAATATTGGTAGTTATTAAGAGTGATCACTTGATATGATAGCTTTTAAATTGGACCAGAATGCCAGCCAAAGCACTCTGATTGCATTTAATATGGAAATGAAGATGATTCTCTCTGGGTTACCTTTGCATTTCTCTGAAGAGTAAAAATGAATCAGGCACGATGCTGTCATTTCCAGCCCCTTGCTTATCTAGATCCAGAATAACAATAATGACCAATACATAAAACATTGCTTAACTGTTTTGATTTTATAATGCCATAGTAGAGAATTACTCCTTGATGGAGGCTAAGTATCACTGTGACAGAGGCCAACAAGGTTTCTTTCTGGGTCACAGATAGTACATTTTTTATACTTACTCTGTGTAAGTATGTGCTCTGAATGATTATCTTAAATTTCATTTTTTATTGCAGGATGTAAATAAGCCATGGCAGTTGACTATATAATAGCCAATTAAATGTTGGAAGTTTTACCAATGGCTTAATTCCTAATGTAGTCATGATTAGTATTGATTTTTAACAACTACGTGCATATGTAAAAATGGATCATGCATGTGGCGGGCAAGTTTCCTATATGCAAAATAGGAAAATTTATTATTTTGGTTTTGTCTTTTTTTTTTTCACTAATTTGCCTTTACTGTATCTTGAGAGTACTTGCAAGAATGCAAGGATCACTGTTGATCAACAAAAAGACAGGATTTTCAATAAATAGCTGTAGGAAGTATGGAGTTAGATGCATGACAACCACAGTGAAGCAGAGTTTCTACCAGGTTACTAGAGTAAGAAATAAGTATTTTGTTTTTGCTATTTTGTCCCTCTTGTTATGAGATGGGGCTGGAGGATAGGCTAAGGACTTGTGAAACTGCCAAGACTCTTAAGGAAGTATCAAGCACATGTAAATTTTTAAGTCAAGTTTTTTTCAGCAGTTTACATTCCACTTTGAACCTCAGAGTGAGGCATAATGAAAACTCGTTTGCAACTTTCCCTCTTTCATGTCTACTGTATTAATGTAGGAATATTTTTCTTTTTGTTATTGCCAGTATCAGCTATCAAAACATATGAATAATTTTAATTAAAATATGGCAAACTTTAATTTGAGGAGTTTGCATATTTATATTATGTCTTCAATTGAGAAAGTAGAGAGGGGGGTGTGTGTGCAGTGTGATCAACAACACACTTATTGATATAAGTTGTCAAAAGAAGGACCACCCTGTAACATTTCTAATGTATAGACTCTTTCCTACTTAGAAAATGATAAGCCTTTCAAAGGGCCAGTGCTTCCTGTGAAGAAAACTCAACAGCCCATTCTCTCATCCTGATGAAAATGCAGACACTTAACACACTTTTTCCTCCACAGTTGCAAATAGCTAATCATAATTAGGAAACCTGCTGTTGGGAAAACTGTTCACCCTGGCACTAAAAAAAAACCCACTGATGTTGTAATTTTCCTTTCTCGTATTTTCCAAATCTTTCTGAAGCACTTATTCAATTCCTACTAAGTGTTTGCACAGTTTGCCTGAAAGTAACACATGGACTCCTGCAGAAACAACTCCTCCATTGAACCTTTAGTGCTCCCACCCCAACACTTTTTCCTGCTTTCTTACTGTAAATGAAGTGCTAATTGCATATTATTCATCATTCACTCATTCTTTCCTTCTTCCAGGCTTTGGCATGAGACTAGTGCATGTGTTTATTTCACTTTTATCTTCCTGATTTCCTCATAAAATGCTTTGCTTGTTTATACTTACTTGAAAATTATATCACTGCAGGCAGAATGTTCTGGTTAAAAACATGCCAGTATTGAAAAAATAATGATTAAGGTGTTTAAAGAAAGATTAATGATCATTGGAAAGATAATAATGGTTTGAAGTGTAGCCAAGGACCATTCACCCCAGCTGGGCAGTAAGCCTTATGAAATGCCTCATGCCAGTTCCAATATTGTTATAAATGTAAGCATTTATAAAACATTTCCATTCAATATTTGCCTCATTTCAAATATCTTCAGTTATAAGCCATGGAAACCTATTTTGGCCTGTTGTGATATATTTTGTTCTAGAGACCTGTGCCCTGCATACTGATCTATTAAATGGTGTATCTCCAATCGGTCTGGAATTGTGTGAGCTCTGAGCTGGACATGCACCTTAAGACTTTTATTAAGGATAATATTTACTTCTTTTTGAACCAGTGCAGTAAGATTCATGGTAAACTCCTTTTTTACATTTAGACAAATGTGGGAATGTAGCTGGGATGTGAGTGCCAGCTTGCCTTCTTTTCATGTTCCTTATAAAAGATGCTCCTTCCCTAGCAGGGGGAGGGGACAAAATAAACTGAATGCTGCAGGTTTTTCTTCTTGCAATCTGCATTTCTGTGACATTCCACTGAATTTGATTGGCATGCCATTAGCTTTACACTATATAAAAGAAATTCCTGCTGTATTTCCAGCGCATCTGAATAATTGAGAGGCATGTCATGCAACAGCTTCTTTTAATGACATGCATCACCATTCAGTACTACTGTAATGACATCTCTGCCATTTAAGATGTCTAAACCAATATCTGTTGTTTTCCAGTATTGGCCTGTGCTGCAGTGTACAGAACCAAGGGGTTTTAAATTATCTGAACTGAACCTTAGTGTTAACTGGCAAAGGATCTTCTTTTTTGTTGTTGTTTGTTTGTTTGCAATGAAGTTTAATATAATCCTTCAAAAATCACTCAGGTCATAGAAAACGTCAGTATTCACTTTATTTAAATTGCATCGTTGAAGTATATTTTTTATGCCAACGCCAAGGACTTAAGGTGAAACCAGGAAATGTATTTGGTTCTGTTAGTTTAGTATACAAGATACCAGTATTAAGATGGTAGGAAAGCCAGGAAAGCTGTCTCCTCAGATATTGAACAGTTTGAGGAAAGCCATTTTAAAATGGGAAATAGCGAAAAATTTCCAGCTGTTTGGAAGAAAAAAACCCTGTATTTCTGTATTATGTTGTCTGGCTCTAACATGTATTTATGATTGCTGTTTTCCAAATTTCTACTAATGACCCCAAGTGTCTATTTTTGGCTGCCAGTACCTGGGAGGGGTGGAACATAGGTGTATACACAATGTGTAATGTGTATACATAAACATAACCTCACACATGCAAATCATAGATAGATAGATAGATAGATAGATAGATAGATAGATAGATAGATAGATAGATATTCTACTTACTTATCACAAAAAGGAAAGACTAAAAGAGAGACTGGATGCAAATTCCCAGGAAAGAACTTCACTTACAAATGTTCTTGATACTTTAGTGGGTGAAACTTATGTTACAAGCTGTAAAGTAAAACAAATTCCTGCTTCAAAAACAGATTTTCACAGATTATTAGTGTTCTAGGTTAGAATTTCCTTTTTAAAAAAGAAAAAAAGAGGAAACATTTAAAAATGTTTAATTAATTCAATTTAATTTTAAAGGAAACTTTTGGCTGGTTTTAGATCATATGGATGCCTGACATTTTATAAAAGTAATTCTGCAAAACATTTCAGGTTCTTATGAAAAAACACCTTGGAATTTAAGGAGTTAAAAAGTTTTCCTTAAAAGTGTGGTACTCACAAAATTGAAAATACTTAGATTTTTCTCTTTTTATGTTTGGATTTATTGGTTTTTTTTCATGTGTAGTTGTCCAAACAGATCATTCCTTTATAAATTCTGTGTTTGTTAAGAGACTTTACCTTGGGAAAAATGTGATCAGAAATAAATTAAATTGGAAAGACTACCACTAAAATGCTTAACTGTTGGTCATAATGTGTGTCTTGTTCAGTGTTGTACTTTGCAGGGCAGAGTGAAGGAATTAAAATACTCTGCTAAAACACTCTGACATGTGACAGGAAGGTGCTTGTATATGTCATGACGTTTTCTCACCCCTCCCCATCTCATATTTGCAATTGACATCAAAGTATGTTTTCAATTAAAGCATAGGAATTTGAACAAAATACCATTTCTGATAACCACTCTGCAACATTATGGCAAACAGTTTTGCCTCTTCCCATCTTACCTGTTTGTTATGGAAGGACTCCTCTTGTCTTTTTAAGTCCTAAGGAAATTCTGTTGTGATGTTCTTTTTTCAACTTTCAGTCTGCCCATAAGTATTTTTAAAATGGGTCCCAAATGAAATACAACACCTCAAGTTTGACTCAGTCTGGAATTCAGGGGGAGTTGGTTATAGAAGTCACTACCTACTTGCAGACAAATTGTATTACAGTAGCATCCACATGGATTTATCTTTCAGCTTCTTTGAAGAAGGAGAGTTAAGGGTTTTTCAGGGTGAGGAAATGGCACACTGGTAGAACATTCAATGTGTTTTGTGTACTGTTTCTTTAATGCAAAATCATGGTCTGTTTCTGGAAAAGAGATAACATTAATCCATGAACATATTTTTTCCCCAAGAGTTTTTCACAGGCAAAAGCAACAGTTCCCATGACATTCAACTTTATTTTAATAAAACCATTTTAATAAAACCATGAATAAAAAAAATTATGATGCTGATTCGTTTTAATACTTCATTTCTATTTTTTTTATTATGACATGGCAGCACTAGGACAGCAAAAGCTTGATCTTGGAATGATTACGCAGAACCTTAGACAGATGAAGAAAGCCAAGTGAAGAAAAGGTCACTGTAACTTTTCCTTGCTACGGTAATTTATTCCACTTCGTATATTTGTAAAATCAAGTGCAAAATATGGGTGGTTTATATTTTATTAACTGTATAGACACTAATTCCTGAATGTAGAGATAACCTGAACATGAGAAATCAATGTTTTGAGATTGTTCAGACCGTCTAGCTCTAGGACTCATTCCTTTGGTCCCTGTCTAGCCAATGTTTGGAGTAGGATCTGAGGTACGTTGCATTGCCCTGCCAAAGAGCTTCATTCCCACCACTGATTACAGCCGAAACCTCTGACCTTGTGCTTACTGGGCTGAAAGCGTGTTCCTAGAGCATGGGATGTGAATGCCCACTGTGTGACTGAGAGTTGATGAGTAAAATGAGGAGTGAAAGAGTTTCAAAAGAAAAACCAAGGATCTTATAATAATAAAAATCAGCAGTTATAGAAGCAGTTATAGAAGGAACAAATACATGAAAGTGCGTCATGGTTGTGATGACCAGTCCTGCAGGATTCAGAGTATAGAATGTGGCAAGACTGTAAGAAGCACTGTCTTGCTCCTTTGCATGAGAAAGAAGAAAAAAGATGTCAAGGCAATACAAATTAAATTCTTTTGGTTATTGTATTCAAACATTAATTAGAATTTTACCTTTGCCCCAATGCAAAACATCTGATAAGAACATGTTCCAATTCACAGTATGCACATGCAAATGAGAAAGGTGCTAAAATCCCAGTATTTAATTTCCTAGCTGATTGTTATGCCTCTAATGGGCAAAGCCAAAGTCTGACATCTGGGTATTTGTGAGCATTGGTCTTCAGCAATTTTAGTAAGAATTTATTCTCTGAAGCAAAACGGTGAGGGTTTTTATTAGTATTATTTTCAGATGATACTGGCAGAGGTGTGACTGTCCAGTTTGCTCCCACTCCTCCTAGAACACAGTGGTGATCTTGAACTAGGAGGTCTGAGCATTTGTGGCATAACTGTTAATTGCTCTGTGGTTGTTACTGTCATGTTGTAATATTTTCATTGGGCTAACCTGATTGATAGAACTGCAGCTGTTTTTTTTCTGAAATAATTGTTCTTTCTGATTTTATATAGTTAAGATAGAGCCTTCAAGTTAGACCATCTGATAGGCCAGTAACAATATTTTCGAGTGAACTATATTCCTTTCTATAGATTGTCTGTTACCTAGTAAAATATTTATTTGGTTGTGAAATATTTTCACTCGAGATATTAAACACTGATTTATTGATAAAGGTTCTTTCTGTATGTATATAAAAAACAACCTTCTTGAATAAACTGCTTCAAGTCAAAGAATGTAGAGTTAGTAAGATCTATCAACACAGTTACCTGACTTTACTGTTTGCCACATTTTATTTCAATGTTCACAACTGGGGAATTTAAAATACCTTCATTGAGTGCAACTGACTAGTAATTTATCTTTCAGCCCTCAGTTATTACTCACTCATTTTTCACAGCATTTTATCAAGGTCATCATAACTCCATATTGCAGGTGCTAATACTTATAACTTGTGCCTTTTATGAATTTTAAAGGTATGTAAAAAAAAGAGTATTTTAATTGCTCGTCACTCAGCAAAATTACAGATTAAATAACAGGCTGGCAGAAGATGATGGTGGTGATAAGTCCTGCATGAATAAAATTAGTTGTAGACGTGAGGCTCGTAACACTGTTCCCTTGAACCTCAGTGAAAAAGTGAAAGAATGAAAAATCAGATCTGGTACCACAACTAATTTTTTACCCTTGGCCCATTGTAAAGATAGGTCTAGCAGTCTTGAGTACAGTGATCTGTAGCAAGTATCAGGAAAAGCTGAATTTTCTAGATAATTGTAGGTGGCATGAAGTTCGTACTGCTAAACAAATGTCTAGTATTGAGAATGAATTTTAAAACATTTTTAGATTTTGAGCTCAACTGTCCACCTTCAGATGTAGTCCTTCAGTGAATGGAGACATATGACAGCCAGGAATTTTTTCATAGCTAAGTCTTTTTTCTCCATCTACAAGTGCCATCTCCATCTTTCTTGTTTGTCTTCATCCAGTTGTTCATTGATAAGCTCATCTCCTACCATAGATGATAACACGCTGACCAATAGAAAATATTGTTCTGTGAAGAGCGTGGGTGTCTGTATAGGGCCTATGCTCAAGTTTGTCTGATTGCTGCTTATAGGTCTGGATTAGGACCAGACGAAACCAAAACATCATGGACCTGTGCATGGAGAGATTCTGTTGCAGATCTGCCATTACTCTCCAGTCACACTGCATGAACTAGTAAGGCAAACAATGTCTCAGAAAGTAGTAGCTAAATTCTTGCATGCCATCACTCTCAAGCATGCTTTCTAGCTGAGGTTATGTGTCTTGGACAGCTACATTCTTGAACAGTTTGGAGTCATTGCATACAGTGCAGACCTCAAGGGCTGGCACTCAGTGACTCAGTGACTTCATTTGTTCTTCTGATATCTGTCATAAGCATTACTTTTTATACCCTCACTGACTTCTCATTTTATGAATACCTTTAACAATATTTATGGCTGTCAACTTTTAGATTAGGTAGATGTTGATTCAAGGGAAGATCAGAACCAAAGTTTGCCTGACCACATACATTTGTCTTTTTGATGATGAAATGCAGAACGATCAGCTATTTCTAATGTGCTTTATTAGTATGTCTTTCTGCAGGCATAGAAGTGTTCAGTAAGTAAAATACAAGTACACCGGCAGATGAACAAGCTCTGATATAATCTTCTTGCATTTGTTACCTTTAAAAGAGAAGAAAAATGCCTCTGTCGTTTTTCGTACTGTAACTGACAAACAACAGTTTATATTGAGCTAGCTAGAAAAGTTGAACTAATGAAATCCAAATTTTTACTTTAGTCTTGCAAGGGGAAATGACATGCATGAGTCAAAGCTAGTCCAATCTGCAGTAAATCAAATTAGTGTACTTTACAATTTTAAATAATTCACATAGTGCAAGCTGCATTAATCCTACAGATATTCAGGAACTTGAATGCAAAAAAAGTCATTATTTTTGCCTGAAGAAATATGGAGTAATCCTTAAAATAAAGGAAAGCTTACATTACATCAACTCTGGGACAAAACATTACATCAGAGGGTTTTTATCTGATATGTAGTACCTGATACTTGAAATGAGAGGCAACGTTCTTCAAGATCTCAGTTCAGACTTTTCTGATATTTATTAGTAGTAGAATTGTAAAACATTACTTCAGCTGTGATTTAAAGCAAAAAACAGCTAAAGTATGTAGTTAAGTCAATATTCTACTTATATGCAAATACTGGCTGCACATTGCTACTTAATCTCAGAGCAGCAGAGTTACAAACCCAAAATGTTTACATAAATCTGAAGTGGGTAATAGAATCACAGAATGGTTCGGGTTGGAAGGGAACTTTAAAGATAATCTAGTCCAATCCCCCTACCATGGGCAGGGATATCTTTCACTGGATCAGGTTGGTCAAAGCTCCATCCAGCCTGGCCTTGAACATTTTCAGTGGTGGAGCATCCACAGCTTCTCTGAGCAACCTGTTCCAGTATTTCACCACCCCCTTTGTAAAAAATTTCTTCCTTATAGCCAATCTAAGTCTACCCTCTTTTAGTTTAAATCTGTTGCCGCTTGTCCTGTCACTACAGGCCCTGGTAAAAAGCCTCTCCCTGTCTTTCTTATAAAACCCCTTTGTATATTGACAGGCTTCAGTAAGGTCTCCCTGGAACTGCCTTTTCTCCAGGGTGAACCACCCCAATACTCTCAGCCTTTTCTTATAGAAGAAGTGTTCCAGCCTTCTCATCATTTTTGTGGCCCTCCTCTGCACCTACTCCAACAAGTCCATGTTTCTTGTGCTGGGGTCTCCAGAGCTGGACGCAGCACTCCTGGTGGGGTCTCACCAGAGCAGAGCAGACGGGCAGAATCACCTCCCTCGCCCTGCTGGCCACGCTGCTTTTGATGCAGCCCAGGATAAGATTAGCTTTCTGGACTGCAAGCACACATTGCGAGCTCATGTCCATTTTTTTACCCACTAGGATCCCCAAGACCTCCGCAGGGCTGCTCTCAGTCCATTCACCCCCCTCTCTGTATTGATACTGATGATTGCCCTGACCCAGGTGCAGGACCTTGCACTTGGCCTTGTTGAAGTTCATTAGGGTTTGCATGAGCCCTCTCCTCAAACCAGTCAAGGTCCCTCTGGATGGCATACTTTCCCTTTAGTGAATGAACTGCATTACTCAGCTTGCTGACATCTGCGGACTTGTGGAGGGAGCACTCAATCCCACTGTCTGTGTTGCCGATGATGATAATAAACAGTACTAGTGCCAGTATGGAGCCTGAGGGACACAACTCGTTACTGGTTTCTCCTTGGACGTTGAGCCATTGACAGTAACTCTTTGGAGGTGACTGTCCAGCCAATTCCTTACCTATTTAACAGTCCATGCATCAGACCAATATCTCTCCATTTAAGCAGCAGGAATGTTGAGGAGGAACATATCAAAGGCCTTATAGAAGCATAGGTAGATGACATCCGTAGTTCTTCCCTGGTCCACTGATGCAGCACTCCATCATAGAAAGGAACTAGGTCAGTTTATGTACTTAAGTCAATGTCACCTATGCTGATTATAACATTATAGTGGACAATATGCTATTAAGAGATTTGGCATAAATCTCTGTGCCAGATTGTATTGGGTTTCTGTGGCAAAGTTTTGGTAGTGGGGAGGGCTACAGGGGTGGCTTCCGTGAGAAGCTGCTAGAAGTTTCCTGTATCTGATAGAGCCAATACCAGGCAGCTCCAAGACAGACCCACTGCTGGCCAAGGCCAAGCCTATCAGTGACTGTGGTAGTGCCCCTGTGATAATGTATTTAAGAAGGGGGGAAACACCGTGATGTGGAACGATGGCAGCCAGAGGGGAAGAGTGAGAATATGTGAGAGAAGCAGTTCCGCAAACATCAAGGTTAGTGAAGAAAGAGGGGGAGGAGGTGCTTCAGGTGCTGGAGCAGATATTCCCCTGCAGCCCATGGAGGATTATGGTGGAGCAGATATCCACCTGCAGCCCGGGGAGGGCCCCAGACCAGAGCAGGTGGATGCCTGAAGGAGGCTGTGACCCCATGGGAAGCCTGCGCTATATCAGGCTCTTGGCATGACCTGTGGCTCCATGGAGAGAGGAGCCCACGCTGGAGCAGGGTTGCTGGCAGGACCTGTGACCCCGTGGGCAACCCACGCTGGAGCAGTCTGTTCCTGAAGGGCTGCACCCCCTGGGAGGGACCCACGTTGGAGCAGTTTGTGAGGAACTGCAGCCAATGACATTGGAGAAGTTCATGGAGGACTGTCTCCAGTGGGAGAGACCCCAGGCTGGAGCAGGGGAAGAGTGTGAGGAAGGAGCGGCACAATGTGTGATGAACTGACTGCTACCTCAGTCCCTGTCCCCCTGCGCCGCTGCGGGGAGGAGGTAGAGAATATCAGGAGCAAAGCTGAGCCTGGGAAGAAGGGAGGGGGGAGGGGAAGGGGTTTTAAGATTTGGTTTTACTTCTCATTACCCTGCCCTGATTTAATTGGCAGTAAATTTAATTTCTTTCCCCAAGTTGTATCTGTTTTGCCCATCTTGGTCATTGGTGAGTGATCCCTCACTGCCTTTATCTCTACCCATGAGCCTTTTGTTATATTTTCTCTCCCCTGTTCTTTTGAGGAGGGGAGTGACAGGGTGGCTTTGGTGGGCACCTGGTGTCCAGCCAGGATCAACCCACCACACAGAGAAACAGAAATGAGATGTGTTGTGTTACAGACAGATCCACGCATAGCAGCATTTCTCGCACACCATTTTAAAAGACACCATTTATGTTATCTGTAGGGCTGTATTATGCAGGTACCTGGCATGTTCATTCCTGACTGGGTGTGGAGCCTCCTCTGCATATTTTTGTACTTTGTCTCTATGCCTGGGAATGGCATGGAAACAGTGACACCTGCTCAGAAGAAGTTCTGATACACAGTGGTTCTGCATGTGGCTTGGGGGTGACTTAGAATGAAAAACAATCACAAAACTGGTAAATCAAAAGGACAGAAAAATGGCAAGGAAGTATCACTTAAGATTTTAAATTATCTCTGCTGTTTCAGACTTTCAAAACTTACAAAAACATAGAGGGAACTTCAATATATTTTGTAGGTCATACAGGAGACATACAAACTATACTGCTTTCTCTGCATTCTTTTTTTAAGTTTCTAGACATTTAATAAACTAGTGAATCACTTCTGAATTTCTCTGAAGAAAATAGGGCATGGTAGTGGTTTTCAGAGTGTTTCTGGAGTGTTTTCAGAGTGTTGTGTTCCATTTTGCACAAAAATCTTCTCCCTTTATACTCATCTCCACCAGAGACTCTCATTATCTATATAAGTTGGGACAAAGCAAATGTACTTCATGCTTCATATTGCTGAATTAGAGAGGAGAAACATTAGTCTAGTTGCAGATAGTCATTAATGTCTGAAGTTTTTGTGAATTTTTCCCCCATTTCTTGTCTTCTGACTTTATATTTTCCATAAATTTGAAATATCATAAATCAATTTTTAATATGTCTTCCTGAATGAGAAAAAAATAATTTACATTATGGACATGTAAATTTTTCTAAAAACACAAACCCCGGTTTGAGATTTGATGCCATGGCCATAAATCATATTCAATAACCCTGTAAATAAGATAACTGCAACTTTATATTCTCTGAGCAAGGTTAATAGATTCAGTGCAACTCTAGCAAGAAATTGTAGCTGATAGTTCTCCATTTCTTTCAGAAAAACCTTTATAAATCCTCAGCTTGTAAATTAGACTGGATTAAGTCCCAGTGGAGAAAATCCTAGATTTAGTGTTTTTAATTTCCTAAGTTACTGAGTAGGAACAAACTTTATAACTATAGTCAAATATGACTAGAGTATTCTATCAGGTTTCTTTGTTATTCCCAGCCAACATCTTCCCTAATAAAAGAAGCCTACCAATATTGCCAACAAATGTTAACTTACATTTGTTGTTAACAATGTAAGTTAACATGTAAATGTTAACTTACATTTACATGCCCGAAACTGTGTGCAAAGGAGGCCTGATGGGGGTTCTTTGTAATTCCTGGAAATGCCTTAATATGGAACCTTCGCTCTTTCACAGTGGTTTTTAAATAATAGAATTTATTATCTAATAGGATATATGTGTTAGATACTTTCCCCAGCTTCTTGCTTTTCAGTCCACATTGCTCAAACTCTTGGTTAACTTGGTCTGTCATTAAAGCACTAAGTCATTGTGTTGTCTGTCTTCTAAAGGAAAGACAATACCTAGAGCTAAAATATGCAGGCAGCTTTTAAAAGTGACCTCATAAGATGATGCAGGAATGTCACAACTTCTGGAAGGTTACCTTCATGATTTAAGAAATCCCTTCCTCCTCCATAGACAACAAAAGTATTTTGATGGTGCAGCCTCATTTGCAGGGAATTGATTGCTCTGTAGTGCAAGTGAGTGTGGTCTCTTCCATTCATGTTGCATAGCTGTGTGTCCTTCTTGGGTCCTGAACCCAGTTGCTTTATAAACATTTACGTTACACGAGTGGAACAGGGACATTCCTAGGCAAAAACATAAAGTCAAGATACTTAACCATTTAAAATATTATATAGAATTTCATATGTTGTTACTATTAATTCAATTTTTGTCTTCAGATTAGCTTTCAGTTCTGGGGCACCTGCTAGACATTTCAGGAGACTTAATTTTCCTGACTACATTTGCTGTTTTATAAGCACTCTACTTCATCACAGGGAAATATTTAAAACTATCTGCGTTTTTAACACAAAGGTAATCTGTCCTTTGGAGATATTTCATACACAAAGATTAATAATTTACATATGTTGCTATAGCAACTATATATCAAAGTATAATAAGTCTAGACTGTGCTATTCATGCCCTTTGAAACAAAAATCAAATGTAAATATCAAGTTTTTGAATCAAGCTGCCTAGAATAATATACTAAAAATTAAAACAAAGGTAACTTTTTTTTTTTTCCCCTGGACAGTCTGCTTTTAGAATGAATTTTAAAGCTTCACAGCATACCCATGGCTTTTCCTGTGTGACTTAATATGTTATGTTCTCAGACTTTTTCCATATATGCCCCTTATGTGCCTATTTAAAGTAATTCAGAACCAACAGTGACAGGAAAATATTCGTTAGTATAATGATAAGCTATTTCTTAATCAATAATAGACCCAAGTGTTTTCATTTACCTATGGGACGGGTGAGTGCAAAGTGTCCTTGAAAATAAATTGTCTCCCTTTATCACTTTATTAATTTTAGACAAAGAAGGAAAGACTAGGATGAAAAGTATGCCTTTAGAGAGCTCTGTAGCCTCAAGTGATGGTGATGGCTTGGTGTAAGCGAAGGACTCACCGGGTAACAATGTGATGTGCTGTGTATCACTTCCCACTTACAGTTCACTAGGTGCATTTTTTTGCATCTATGAAATGAAAAGGAAAGTGTTTTAAAATCTGTTTCTATTTCATTCATATTATTTGTGAAGGGTATGACAGGCAGTATCGGTTCTAGTTAAATAGGACAAAATCAGAGGAAGTGTTCATCACGGATTTTGAGCACTACATGGTAATTATTTGTTGCATCATCAAAGGTATGAAATGGTTTCCCTATGAGACCTACAATTCCTGATCTTAGGAAAATCCCTGCCCAGGGAGTGCAGGAGAGTAGAGGAGATTATGACATAATCTCAACTCATAAATGGCATGGAAAAACTGAATGAGGAATGACTATTTGTTCCCACAGCATGAAAATAAAGGGACATCAAATGAAGTAGGAGACAGTACAGTCAAAATAGAGAGAGGAGACAGTTTTTCAGAAAATGGGTGGTTCTTTCCACAGGGTATGTGAATGCTTGAATTTTACAAGGGTTCCAAAAGCAACTGAACAGTAAATGGGAAAAAACTAGTGTGCATGGTTAAAGACAGAATTGTGACCTTTGGCTCAGGAAGTCCTGGAGCTAAAAATGGTGGAGACTGGGACAGATTTTGGAGTTTTGTTTTTTATACATCTCCTTAGGTGTTCCCTGTTGGCCACTCTCAGAGAAGGGTTACTGGGCATGTTGGTGTGACCTTATAAAGCATTTTTTCCTGTTTATTATGTCAAGCAGTGATAACAAAAATGAGCGAAGAGAATAAAAGTGAAGAAGGATTTAAAAGTATTTTAAAAAGAACTTTGCACCTTCTGGGAGCACCTTAACCTATCAATGTAATAAAGATTTGTATGTACATTTCTCCAGGACCTTGTGTCTGGCACTTTTGATGTCTATAAAGTCCAAAAGATGGTCTGTACTGCTATAAAAATAATGGGAGGCTTAGGACTTCTTCTCTCAGAGAGATAGAAATATGAGATGCAATTTCCTGTGTTCTGAAGACCTAGTCAGTGAAACATCTGGGAAAATAAAACTTGTGCAAAACCTATTCAGCACGTGTTCTTTATCTATTACTACTCCTGTAAAAGGAAAGAAGTTGGTGACATGGCCAACTTTCACCTGGAACTTTGGAATGAATGGTCAAAACCGGGCATTTTGTAGGAGCTCATCCATTGTAAATCTGTGAGCCATAGAAAGCTAGACCCACAACCCACAAGCCTGTGATGAGCTCCACAAGCTGGAAAGGGAGAGAACTCCAGGGAGCACAGCATCTTTATGTAGGTAAGATGAAAAGACATATAGCTTAGTACCTCGCCTTGGCTTCTCCTTACATTAGTCTTTTGTCCTGGTTTGACAAAAATGTGATTGAAATTGTGAGGATGAAAAATGAGACGCCAGTAAAAAATGTGTGTACTTGTAGGGTTTGATGTCTTTTAAATCAAAGTTACTTAAATGCTTGGTAAAAGCTTTAGGGTAAAAGGCATTTCCATCTGAAAGCAGTGTGACTTATGATCTGGAGTCAAATTTCTGTTGAATTCACTGCTCAAAAACAATTTCAGGCAGTCCACTTTGTTGCTCTTAGTTGAGGACAAAGGGTTGGTTTAGGTCAGTGTAAAGGCATAGGTGTACATGAGAGTACAGTGAAGTTCCTATTACCGTAGCTAACGCTGTGCCTGGTTTACAGGTAGGTTGAGAGTTTCACTCCCCCAAGTAAGACCCAACGGCCATCTATCAGAAATGTTAAATAAATCTGTAGAGAAAACAACCCTTAAATTTTGCAGGTTTTTAAGAAAACATCTCTGCAGTAGATTTTATTTAAATTATTTAAGATTTTATTCTTCTTCCATACGTTTCTTTTTTTTCCAGGCTTGGGAGGCTTTGATTACTGCATATTAAAAATATATTTCTTCACTGGAGTTCTGCTTTTAATAACTAACTAAATTAATAAATAAAAATTATCTGCTGTTTGTGAGCAAGATCCACGGTGGATATCTAACATTTTAAATATTTAAACCTGTTCTTCTTACAGCATATTCTATATTCATCTTCCTTCCCAGCAGCAAACACAAGACTGCACAAGTGCATCTCTGTTCTTGTTTTAGGCTTCCATTGTCTTCAGAGAAACTGGTGTAAAAGTAACAATAATAAAAATAAAAAGCTTTGAGAAAATAAATCCTCTAGTAAGCTTCTATTTTATTCCATGGTGGAATTGTTAAAATGAATTATTTATATAAGTATTTTAAGAGATATGTCAACAGGTGTTTGGAAGATACCTGTTACACATAGGTGTTAAACTGTCCATCATTTCTAGGTGTGTAGCTATTTCACTTCTTTAAAATGCAGCAAGGTTTTCTCCTTGCCTCAGCTGGTCTATTCGTGATCTGACACGATGATTGGAAGTTCACTACAAGAACTTATGAGAACATAGGAGGCACATAATATGTGTGAAGTTATGCAAAAGTTTCCACAAGTTCAGTTAGACTGAGTGTGCAACCAGAAGTGAGCAAAGAGAAGCTTAAGCAATAAATAATTCTGGCTTTTGGACAGAGAAAGGGGAAACCAGAATGACAACTGCTTCATTTCTGTCTTTTATGGCACAAGGGTTTTTTAGAGTAAGTGTGGAATGAGCAATGAATATCTCTAGAAAGTGTTGCCCCCTGCCTGCAATTTTGAACAATCTGTAAAATGTAAATTTAGTAATATCAGTAAATTAATCCCCAGATAATTCAGTTTAGCAAAAATTAATTTGTCCCTGTAAATGTTTGACTAGACCCATTGACAGAAGTGTATTATTAATAAGAGAATTCTAGCTGTATATATATATATCTGAATATACAGATTTAAAAAAAAAATATTAACTGGAAAAAAAGGCAACAAATGAAAAGCCCTGGATTGCCCATATAGCTGAAAACACATAAGACACTTCCTTCAGTTGACATATCCATTTTTAAGAGTAGCTAAGGAAAAAGTCTTTCCTGTTTTCCAAAGCTATGGGGGCTGACACTCTGACCTTGAAAAGACAGACCCAGGAGTTCCCTTGTAAATTTACCCCAAATAATTAAGAGATGATGTAAGCAGTTTCTGGCTAGACAGAAAGGGTTGGGGGCAGGAGTGGTGGTAGTGTTTCTTTGCTTGGATGGAGCCTAACTGATGGAGCTAACACCAGTCCCAGTCTCTGAACTCCCAACTGTCAGGCACCACACAGCAGTCAATTAAGTGGATGAATTTTACATATTTCCTGGGAATATTGCTTTTCCATGCTTTTACCTGTTTGTGCTGGGAAATTTGGGTGTTTGCTGAATCCTTTCATTTCAGTGATAGAGACAAGCCTGTGACACTAGTGGCAGGTCTCTAAGTCTCTATCTCCCTATCAGGAGCTGTCACAATACACTACACTCCAGCATGTATCAGCAGAACAACGTGTCCTGGTTTATAGAGGTTTCAAAGTAATTTTAAGAATTGCTTAAATCTGGTGGACGACAGCCACACAAGGAAAAATCTTGATATTAAATTCCTGCCTGTGAATCCAAACCCTAAACGCTATGTTCCTCACTAATCAGGGGACTCACCTATATCTGGCTTCTGCAACGAGCCGTTGCTGTCAAAAAAGATAGCCTTGTTTTTACCAGATCCTTACTGAATCTGTAAAGTGCAGTTGATATTCGAGACACAAAATGAAAATTCCTTGGAGGTCAAAGATTTTTGTTTGGATTTTGGAAGCAATTTACCATTTAAGCATATTTTAGAATGGTTAGATAACAGATTTTTGGGAGGGGGTTATTTCCTTTCATTTTGCTCAAAGCTGTGTTATAGATTTAGCAGATGTTTTTGCTTTCTGTAGCACTACCACTTTAGCAGGGCAGGACACCCAGATATTCCATATCACTGCAGCATACTCACTAGTGTAGTATACTTGATGGGGAAAGTTCCTATTTCCACTAGGAATAAAAGCAGTATCTTCAGGGCAAGAAAGCATGTTACGGTATACATATTTAATGCCAAAAGTAGCTCCAGAGGATGAGAAGAATCATCTGACATATCTTAGATGTTTGTCTTGTAGTAGCTGTTTCTGAATTAAGTGTCTAAAAGCTAGTTATCTAAGTGAGAAAAGGATGAATCATGCTGTGTGTTTGTGGCAACAGTTATTACACCCATACCAAAATGGATCACAAGAAAATGACCTTTAAGCAGGTGTGCCTATGAAAAAACAGCACAAAGTGCAATGGAGATTTTAATAGGAAATTAGGTCAATATTCAGGGGTTTTTCTTTCATTAGCAAAAGGAATAGATGGTGGAGATGGGATTTTTGTTCTTTTTAATGCAGTTCTGTAAATTCCTGTGTAGTCCTAGTCTGCCCTTAGTCTTTACGGATAGGTCTGACAAATATCTAGAATGAAAAATTTGTAACAGGTCCTGGATTGGGGCAGGAGAATAAATTAGATTACCTTTGATGTCCCTTCTAACACCTCTATACTTACATGGCAATCACATTACAGAAGATTTACCAAGTCTATTGATGTTTGATCTAGAAAAAGTATCATTATTAGATTAATTATAATTATAGGATAATTTAAGATGAAAAAAATATCTGGAGGTAGTCTGGTCCAAACTACCACTTCAAAGTTAGACCAGGTTGCTTAGGGCCTTGTCCAGATGAGTTTGAATATCTCTACACCTGCTCTGAGCAGCCTGTTCAAGTGCTTAACGTTTCTTACGGGTAAAATATTTTTCCTTATATGTGGTTAGTCAGTTAGTCCTGCTGCCACATACTGACACAACTGACTATCATTGTTTTTCTGTGGATGCCTGACAAGAGTCTGGCTCCGTCTTCTCTTTTGGTAGCTGAAGACTGTGACTATATATCCCCATAGACTTCTTCAGGGTAAGCAAACCCACTTCCTCTGCCTCTCCTTGTATGAAACTAGCTGGGGTGATAATACATATGTTTTGTCCTGAGAACACTGTGGCTATAAATAAAATCTCTTCAGCTTTCAGTCTGGGCAAGAGATAACTAGGTGCCTTTGATAGCTATCTTCTGTGACCTTGTCTTTTAACAACTTTCCTTGAATGCTTAAACAAGGAAAAATAACAGTTTTTGGGTGCATGGTACCAAGAATGAAAAGTAATTAAAAAAAGTACCTCAGGCAGAAGAATAGAGCAATTAAAAGTTCTGTCAGAGCTCTCTGAGAATTACTCTCTGGGAATGCAAAAGGCAATTGAAAGGAGACTCCTGAAGGGAATTTCATATAGTGCTTGTCCTACATCTGCAAGCAACATGGGCCGGTAAAAAAGAAGATAATTTGTAGGTTGCCACCTTTAGCTATTTGCCTTATTTGGTTCTGTGCAGCTCATGATAAATTCAGCAGTTCTGAACTAAACAAAGAGCTCAGCAGAGTAATTCAGAGGACTGGAAGGATTACTGAGCACTATGTAATGATAGCACATGATCTCAGGAAATACAAATCATTGCTGATAAGAGGCAGAGGAGCCAAATCTTGCAGAAGGTGAGGGACTGAATTTCTGATAAGAAAAATGATTGCTGGTTGCACTGTGGGACAGGAAAAGTAGAGGCTCAGAGGACAACCATGAACAAAGAAAGCTGTATTTGCTGTGCAAAGAAAGTCTTAGTCCCAAGTGTTCAGCCTAACCTCTGGAGGTAACTAAGAATCCAAACCAGTACAAACACAAAAGAAAATAGATCTGCAAAGAGAAAAATTGTTCACTACTATGTAAGTGAGATAAAAAGTGAGTTTCTTACTAATGAGGTTAAAATAAATGTTGTAACCCCTGGTGTTGCCATAATGGATCTTCTCTTTCTAAGGAGGGGAGGAAATATAGAAGAAGGAATTGCCTAGGGAGAAGTTTGAGGATGCTTTCCAGGAGTAAAAAAGTTCTCAGAAGAGTACATATTGGAGTGATAAGGGATCAATTGTCCTGTAATTTGGCATCTGAAACATTTGACCTGAAGATGACCCAAAGCTATCAAGCAAAGAGGTGCTGGCCAGGCATTTTTCATCTTAGAACAGACTGAAGAATCCTGAAACATGATTCTTTGGGTGCTGTTGAAAAACACAAACCACAAAATTTTACTGCAGAGATACAAAATGGTTAAGCACAATGTCAGAATTAAAACATCTTTTTTATCAGGTGAAAGATTTTGAAGCCTATGGATGTTTGTTTCTCTTTCCATTGGCAGACTGTCACTTACACATGAGATCAAGACTGTGCATAGTCAGTGCTAGCCAGGTCGGGTTGAGGGTTTTATTGTGTTATTTGAGATGCTCTCATTATGTTTACGTTCATTACTTCCTGAGCTTGGGGGTGGTATTCTTGCTTAGCCTGGCTGCTCTGGGCATGGCCAGGTTCTGGGACAATCAATGGAGGGCTTCTTCTGGTCTCTTGTTACCAGAGTACATCAGCATTGCTCTGACACAGCACTGGGATCATCTCTGAGTGACCCCTCCAAATAGGATCAATAGTATTGCCTACAATTTATTATTTCTATAGCCTAAAACTTTTGTTCCTTCACTTAGGCATTCCCTGTAAAGTGGATATACGATTTGTATTTGCCTCTTCCAGTGCTATCTTTGCCTTTGGATGGTTATACAAAACCAACCTCGATCAGTTTTGTTTGTTTGTCTGTTTGTTAATTTGATAAACTTACTTCTGATTGCTGGGGAGCTGAACCCTGCAACTGGGCTTTGTAAGTCCTTTCTGAAATCAACTTTTTATTTACTTATGAGTTCAACACTGAAAACATCTTTCCACAGGTCACACGTCCTTCTGAGACCTAATATTAAAGCAGCCTGATCCCATTCCTTTATGTGACTATTATTTTTATTACAGTCCTTTGACTGTATTTTTAAGTGGATCCTTCACCATATACTATTTTATTTTAATGATTTAATTTGCTTTGGTGTGTGCAGGTAGAAGGAGTTGCTCAGTAGAGATATATCTTTTACACCTCCTCCTCCTCCTTTTTTTTTTTCTGTCCACAGCAGACCATACCCTGTTCCCTATATTGCCTAGTGAATCTTGTCTTTGTTTTTTGTTTGCTTGGGGTTTTTTTTTTGTATGATTCTTGAATGCTTTGTAATAAATCCTTCTCTCAATTGCATATTCTGAGGCGTCTCCCACTGGCAGTGATTCATTGGTGTATCCAAGATCATAATTTAGACCAGTGTGTACAGAGAAACCTAAGAGAGCCACGTGTGTACTTCAGGAAATATTTCATTGGTGCAAAATATTAGCAGTGAGGTACATTGTTGTCTTCTCACTAAAGTCCACTGTGGTTAGAGGAAGGAGATGGAGGCTGTCTTGGAAGCATGCATTAGCATTAGAACAGCCCTTTTGTGAACATGCAGAGAGGTCAATAAGTACATGAATATAAATTAGCTTGGTGGACTAGTGTGGCCATTAGCTAGGTCGAGTGCTCGTGTTCCATATAATTGTTTGGTGCACCTGAATTAATTTGAGTGTTTAAATCCTGCATATAAATTCTGTGCTGCAGGATGTAAAGCTTTAGACTAATCCCTTTAATACTCTTCAGTATAAACACCTTAATCAAGCAACAGCTTTATAATTAGTTCTATTTTCAGGCTGGATATAATTTACTCCTTTTATTGCTCATAACTTATTCCAACTTTTAATCGCAATGATTAGACAGTCTTCAGAACATAAGCTTAAACGGTCTCACATAGAAACCAGGATAGCTGCAAGAGGTAGGATTGTAAAAATCCAAACTTTACAGAAAAATGTTTCTGCCCCATTTTTCTTTTCCAAGGCATCACTAAGAGTATGTCTTCATTTTGGCTTTTAAACATAAGATTAAAATAATGGTGTTTAAATAATAGGAAGGAGTGCAGAAGCCAAACTTACTAATTTATTTATTTATTTAAAAGTGTGATTCAGATAAAATTATGTGTATTTATTCTGTTGTATGTGAAAAATGCTGATATGATTACAATATGCCCTGTATACAATAAAACTGGTAAGTAAATAGTCATTTAGTTTCTCAAGGTGGGTTGATCTATTTGACTTTTTATTTGTTTTCTCAATGAACATTTGGAAGAACAAATCATCTTCACGTTAAGAACATTCTGATGGTCAGGTTACATTGTTTGCAGGGTAGCATTTTAAAATGAGTCTTGAACTGACAATTAACTTAAATGCACTAAAACATTTATTTCTGTAATTACATACAGTGGATTATTAAAACCACGCTTGTTCAGTTTGGGTAAAGCTATAGGACAGGAACCTTGCAAAGCATTGTTAAATATTAATGAATATGCTTTTAATAAACAGTTGAACCACACTTACTCTGTACTAAGTGTCTTCATAAATCTAAGTGAAATGCATGTGGAAACATCGAACAGAGAAGTTATTTCAAAGTAGTTCAGTGTAAAAATATGATTTGAAAAATAGTAGTGTCGCAGTCTTTTTTTTTCCCAAGCTTATTAGTAAGTAATTTTGTGCTTCATATTTGCTTCCTGACATGACACAAACTTCTTTTCTTCTCAGCCAATGTGGCTGAAAGCACATAACATAGTGTGCGTGTCTTGTTTCTCCTACCTGATATGAGATGACTCTATAGAAAAGCTAAAAGGCAAATAATTTTTTTAACCCTTTTTAAAAAAATCTTGATTATACTTACATATTTAACTTAAGTGATATTAAAGGAATTATGTTATTTAAGGAAACAGTCACTGAAAAAATAACACTAAAATAAATACTTGTAACAGGACTTGTTTGTAACGAAATCATATTCCATTTTAGTTGCTGGTCCAGCAGTAGATTCAGTTTGGCCATATGTCCATAATCCACAAAAACATGTTCGTATAGACACTGATTCAATTTGTCCATATAGACACATTCCTTTTGAGCCAATGGCAAAAGCCACACTAAAGGGCTCATACACTGCAGAGGACCCTCTTCATCAACGCATCATCTTGTCATGTTAAAAGTGCAGTAAGGGAACAGTGACATATGCCAGGGAGTGCTAAAGCTGAGATAGACAGAAAAGATTGTAGAACACAAGGTGAATCCCTGTCACGCTGTAGATGAGCTCAGCCCCAGAAGTTCTGCCCAGGGGCATGGATGGCAGGCCCAGCTGGTCTGGTGTTTGTTCTGCCTCCAACTTCTGAAAACGCTTGTGCATGTTGCAGTCTTTCAGATCAAATGTTAACTCTAGAACAAAACCTGGTGTAACTTGTGCGTAACCACCATAACACTCCCAAAACTATGATTTCTGTAATCGCTTTGCCATTGATCTGACTATTAGGTTGAAATTTACTCTTAGGTAAAAGGCTGCAGCAATTCCCTACACTAAAGCATCAACCCTTCTTCTCAGTAACAAAAGTTTCTGAAGAGGAGAAAGGCTGAGGAACTATGTTAGCAGCTGAGATGAAATATTAGAGGGTGCCAGTAGTGGTGGGGTAATAAAAACTGCTGCCTCTCCTGTTTGGAGACTGGGAATATGCTTTGTTCCCCATTCCCAGGTGCTTTTCCCCACAAAGTCCACAAGCGTTTCTTCACGTTTGTATTCTGAAATGGAATTTCTGCCTACTGGCAATGCCCAGCATACATAAGAGAAAATGTAGCCTGGTATGACATATGGCTATGTCAGTGTTAAACTGGGTGTTTAAACCATAACACCTTCCCTGTGGTGGAAATCTGAATCTACATCATGTCTTTCAAACTCTTTCTTCTCTTTATGACCCCTAACCAGCTGTAAGGCATTTCAATAAGAAAGAACTGGCCACTGATCCAGACTAAGGGAATCAAGATTAAATTTAAATTATAATTGTAAATGAAAGGTATTGGAATTAAAATAACAGGGACTGATATGGAAGATATTTGATTAGGAGGATTCAACATGTCTTTCCCATTTAGCAACTTCACAATAACCTTAATTTTTCTAAAAGTTGGCAAAAATACTTAGCCATTTCTTTCCCCTATTTTATCTTTTCCATACATTAATGAATACAAAATGAGGTAAAAAAGGGAACATTTCTTAATATTCTACTTTTACTTTGTTTGATTTTCTCATTGGTGCAGTATTATCTAGTCAAAGAGACTTCCTCCAGCAGCCTTTTGGGAAGTGTTCTTTGTTAAAGGAAGACTTTTATTTCATTCTACCAAGGTAACGAACCAATTTGATATGATCCTTTTATCCTAGAGAAAGGGCACAACTTCTTTATTTTCAAGGTTGCACATTTTTTCCAACTGTAAAACATATTCTGGTATTGAAGCCATAATTATATGCACTTGTCAATCTTAGCCTACTACAGTATGGTTATGGCATTTTATCTAAAAAGTGGAGGATTAAAGGCTTTGACCAAAATGAAAGGTACACATAGTCGACAGAGTATTATACACATTATTAGATTGCTAGAGAGGTAGGTGTAGGAAAGAGGGATATACCAGTGTTTGATTTTTCACAGACATTAAAGAATTATTTAAGGATATCTGCAAAATATTTAAGATGTGACATTTTACTTCCCTTCTTGTTCTTCTAACAAACACTTGCAGGATTCCATTTATAAAGTGGTTCTATAGTGTACACACTACATCGTATCAGGAAATCATGCCTAAAATGTTTTAACTAAAAGAAATAGGGAAAATAATGTCTGCACATGACATGTATCTTATTCTTGTAAGATAGAAACCTTTCATAATATGGAAGGAGTGTGTGTTCATGGTTTTTACTATTAGTTTCAATATTTTAGAATTTGAAATCTGGAAGAAAAACCACATCATTAATTAGTATATTGCCAGCAAGGAATTAAAGTGTAAGAGTTCTGTTTCTTAGCTTAGTCAGCTCTCAGTTTCACAGGGTAGTAGAGAGGTGTGCTAGAGCAAATACAACAGTAAAAGAAATCCATTAAACTAGACAATGGGAGCATATTTGTACAATCTTGCTTGTAAAACTGATAAGGAGTTTCTGTAAGTACCTGTGCAGCTTTCATACGACTAGGAAAGACAGGAAGTGACGTGATTAGCTTAAATTCTGCATCGTGTCCTGCATTGTTAAGAGTAGTAGCAGAAAGGAATATTCTGATTAATCCATTAGTTTAAGCAACTCATCCAGGGTTAACCAAGAGTAGACTCCTATGTACCACCTTATAACCCTTTTTCTTTTTTTTTCATTGCCTCTCCTACATGCACATTTTTTTTTTAATCATCAAGGCCTGAAGTAATTCCAGAAATTTTGTAGAATTGTGAAAATCCATATTGTTTGTATTCTCCTTGTTTGACTGCTTGGGGACCAGAGGAACCTAAGTGACTAAGTATATTTGACCATCCTTCACCCTGGGTAGTTAAGGAGAAACTAAGCTTGCTGAAGGACTGTGTACTGGCTGGGCTGTTGGTGCTTGCTCTCTGGGTTTTTCATCTGGGTTTTTCATGTGGCAGAAAGCTATGACATTCTTGCTCATCTCTTATTATCAGTGCCATCATTACTGGAACCCAGTATGTGAAGTAACTGAGGAGCAGAAGTCCACAGCCATTCCCTCAGGGCTCACAGGGAGGCTGTGAGAAGATGTGTGGAGTGGAGCAGAAGGATCTGAGGACAGGATGGAGGCAGTGGCTTTGGAACCCTGCCCTGAGGTTACCACTAGCATCCAGCAAACTCTAAGATTTATATTACCCAATTTACATTGCATGTAAAGGCATCAAAATTTTAACAGTCTTCAATAGAGAAAACTTTTATTACTCTTGTTTTCTAGGTGGGGAAGGGAAAGAAAGTATTACTTGCAGGTTTTAATTTCCAGAGAGAGTAATACTAGTTTGGAAGCCTGGCCTACAATCATTCAGAAGACTTGACAGAATGGGATGTTTGAATGGTTAATCACTAGACCTTCCTTTCTTCTGATGCCTCAGGCTTTTTGTGTGTTTCAAGATTTATCCTGTCTTCCTCTTGGTCCAACTTCTCATGCCCAAAGTACATAGTTTCCTTCCTAAGGCCTGGGTTTCTAAGTTTCCTAGATCAGGGAATTCCTAATTTCCCAACAAATGTTACACTTTTGTTTTCAGGGTCCTTCTCCCCAGCCTGCATGCATTCTGCAGTAGTAGAGACATCCAGAATACAACAGGAAAATTCAGAGGGAAGAATCAGAGTGCTTTATTTACCAGAGTTTCTAACATTTTCCTTAATAGATTATGTTATTTTATATTTTTCTTTCCTCTGTGGGTCTTACATTTTTTCCCATTAAGAAAACTTGTACAAATGGTGTATTATAAGAGAGACAATTACAAAACAGACAAAATTTAAGTGTTGTCTTTATACAACTTAAGGCCACACCTCAATACACTCCATTAGGATTAAAACAATTTTTTCCGCATGTACTTTTTATTACTATGAGGACAAAAATTATTTGGATTGTTTTTGCTCACTGTCATGTCTAAAGCATTAGCGACTGGTCATGGGTCCTTCTTTTCCCTGTGTCATATCCCTCACTCCAAAATGGAGAAAGGTTATTCTAAGTGAAAATTTAAAGAATTAAAAATCATAGAACATAGGGTTCCTATACTTTCTGTTTTGAACTTACATGTACACAAAAATAATGTGTTAAAATAGAAACATGAAAATTTAGCTACATTCATAAGAATACCTAAGCGGTTGAAAGTGGAAAAAAGTAAAAATAATAACAGATCTGATCTTAAGCTCAAATTTTGGGTGAGGAGTCTGAGGGAATATGTTAATACTCCACTGTAACAAACATGATGAATGTGCCTTTTTCTTACGTTTTATTGAAATTCAGCATTGGAATTTATGAAGGCAATCTCTCCTAAGCAGTGGCATAAAGTGAGTCTCCTCATTAAAGTACTCTCAAAGGCAGATTTATAAAGGTCTTTGGTTTTGATCTCAGTAAAAATAAATTAACATTTCTTCCTATACCTTAATCTTTCTGTTAAAAAAAGAGACTATCTTTATAACACATATACACTGCTACCCATACAAATCATATCATTACAACTGAGTGCAGATAAATGACAAATTTAAAGTGCAAATAGAGTAACCCACTATCTGTTCTCCTAGAGACCAAGTCCTTGTCCTGCTGAAATGAATAGTAAGGTAGCCATTAAATGTTTAGGGAAAAAAATATTACCTAAATTACGAAACTAATCTCAACTAAACTAACAGTTAAAAAATCCAAAGCACCATTTTTTTTTTCTGAGCTGCTAAGTTCACTGTTTGTGTCTGAGAGGTAAAGTGGCATAGACTTAATTACATAAGATTTGTTTCTGGAAGGTTGTCAAATCTCTCTTGCTGGTGGGGGTTTTGAAAAGATGAAAAGCAAGGAGGCAAGTGAGTAGTGTGGACACCCTGTTCTGAAAACTTACCCATTCCTGACACTTTAGTCTACAACTGACCCCTGCTTGAACGCTTCACGATGAGTGCAAGAGCATGACTCTTCCTTCCAGATCCTTCTGGTGGAGAAGGCACAGCATAAACTTGAGCTGGAGTGTCTCATACTCCACACAAACTTTTGAAGTTACTTTCACACCTCCTTGGCTTGAGAGCCCCAGAACAGTTGAGTGCAGTCCTATTTTTCAGTGAAAATATTTCAAACAGCTTGGGTTTGTTTCAAAGAACAAATGAAACATGATGAAAACTCTAAAAATTCTACAGAATGAAGTCAGGTTCCTCTCAGCATTAACTGCAATGATATTTTGGGTATTTTCAGAAATCTACGTTAAGAAGTAAGAAGATTTCAGATTAGGAAAACAATTAAATATGGTTAATCACTTACCAAATGTCTCTATGGCCTAGTTACACTTGACTTTGGCGGGTAGGATAGGGCTAATCTTTACTTTCATTCTAGTTCAGCTGTTCAACATCAAGACTACCAGCCTTCAAGCAGGCATTCAGGTCCAAACTTTCCAACTCTCTTAAAATGTGATAATGCCCTCTTACAACAAAAGGGCAACATTTGGCTTGTCTTTAAACCTCGCACACAGAAAATCATCTGAAAAAGATGTATGTTTAACGAAATAGTATTTCAAGTGTATTTACAGCACCTTGCTGGTGTTCACTGGATTCAGCAGAATAGGATTACTTTTCCATCTCCTTTACTTTACGGAAAGCCTTGGTTGATCCTTGAGCAGCAAGGTTTGCTGCTTTTCAGCTACCAGGCAACAATAACTTCTTGTCATGATTACAGAGCTTCCTGCAGACAGATGGACCTAATCCCAGCGCTCCATCAATTTGGTAATCTATTCCAATCAGGACTTGATGGATTTGATAGGCCATCTGTAGCCAAGTGAGGCAGATTCAAGACAGGTCAAAAACTAAGAGGCTTTCAGAAAGGCTTTCTGCTGTTACACACAGACAATCACATTAACAAGAAAGAAAAATGAAAAAAAAAAAAAAAAAGAAACTCCTCCCTTGTCCTCTCTGCTTTAGAAAATGTTTCTGTTGTAACTGTATTAGTAAGGATTATGTCAGGGAAGACTAAGTAAAACCCTTCATATGAGACTTTACAAATTGAAAAGGGCAGACAAAGCTATATACAAATGATGTCAAATTCAGGTGGAAAAGCTTGGTAGAAAAAAATGTGGAGGGAAAGAACAAAAATCTGAAATATTTTTCAGAGGATATTTAATTTCAAAGTACCACCAATAAAATTACATGGTCTTCAGATCGAACAGGACATTTTTTCAAGCACAGGACATTTCACTTTTGTGAGGTACAGATGGAGAAACAGTGTTTTGATTGCCCTGGAGATGACTCTTGCATTCTCTTTTTTTGCATTTCAAGCAAAACAATCCATAATAGCTTGTTACACACACCACCGTTAACAACAGCCAACTGCATGAATACACTTTCTTGTACATTTAGTTTCTGGCATTTGGCTCTTAACTCTGGCCTTAGCTTTGAAAAAGGTTATGTTTCAATGCACTGTCCTGCCCATGCAGTTTTGTTGACTTCATTGGGAGTTTGAGGTCAACAGGTCTGTTTGCAAGATCACACCCAACTGTACTGCAGTGACCATCAGCCAAGAGTGAGTGTAGTACCCTTTATGTGTAATGAATGGTGAATTAAAGAGGTTTTTTAAAAACACAGACCATAATTACTCCTTTGATGTATATTGGAAGTAGCAGAAGCAACAGCAAAGCCTTTATTTTTTTTTAAACTGGGAAAGGTGTCTGGTGCAAAAAACAAAACCACCTATTTTTATGTTTTAAGAAGAATAAAGGTGTTCAATATTTAAATATCACTGATCTTCTTTCCAGTTTTTTGTAGTGTTTTTAGCTCACATTGCTCCATCTGATTTCACTATGTGTGAAAACATTTAGAAATACTCTCAATAATTACAATGAAATAAGTTAATAAAACCATTATATCTGTTTTTAATGCAAGGGGAAAGTTATGCAAGAGAAAATGATGTTGTGATATAATTTAAAGCTGTTACTGGTTTTTGCACACTCTTTGGATACTCCTTATCTTTCAACAGCTCTCCTTAACTACAAGAATTAAATGAAATTTCTTTAATCTTTCCAGCCTCCGTTGCCATAGGGCTAAACTGTTAATCTGAAAGTTTTATGGTTTATGAAATATTTTAAAATACTCTTTAATACTGGACATAGAAAATGTTTCTTATTTTCCTTCTGGTGTTGTGAATCAAGGAAAATCTTTCTGCAATCTGCTTAGTGTGTAAAAATTTTTTAAATGAGCAGGGAGCTAACTGTTGTTTATCCTAAACTTTCAGGACTGTGATGAATATCGTCTGGAGAGCTTTCAGTAAATACAAGTACTTAGAGCAAACAATAGTAGCAATTTTGAAATGTGATTCATATTAGCATGGTAATTCTGAGCATTTCCTCTCAAATCCCTTGCAACATAACCACATCAAACTACAATCCTATGTCTTCCCTGGGTCGCTACTTAGCCTGAAGCTTTTTGAGTATGTTCTCTGGTTTATCTCAGGTTTTGCAATCTAATCACTGATGTGTATGGCTGAATTCCCTATTGAGCATTAATAGCATGTTAAAGCAGTGTGAAAAAAGTCAAAGGAAATTACTGCCTTTAATAAATATAAAAGACGCCTTTACCTTCCCTAATTTTAAATTCAAGGATGCCTTCACATGAATAGATTCAAAGACAGAGAAACACACAATAACAGGTCTGGTTATACGGTTTGTTAAACACAAAATAGAGCTGTACAGCACAACCTCTGTTTCTGTCATGACTGAAAAAGTAATAACATGTTTAGGAAAGAACACGCTTTAATGAAGATACATCTGGTGCAGGGAAGGAAAGGAAAAAAAATCTATCTAGGCTGTCATAGCAGACTGCATGAACACATCCATGCTCATTTTATGCAGGCTGTAGGGGAAACATAGTCAAGATCTAATTAATTTTACAAGCTTACTGCAAGCAGAAATTTCTTCTCTGTTAGAACCTGACCGTTATGTTCACTGACCTTCAGTCCACAAAGATCTTCCCTCCAAGAAAATATTCTGTGGAAATTCTGGTTTGCATTTCTCTATTCAGAGTGAGGTTTAAGATAATTTGCACTCAGCTTGGCTTCACCTTCCTGGGCAACAGCTTTTTGAGAATGTAAGAGAGGAAGGGAAAAGAGGAGAATCTAGCTAAAAATCAGACATATGCAACACACCAATCATTCCTAATTGTGGTGACATTGTAAGGTAACTAAAATATCCACTAGGGATTCAGTCACACACCATCCAATTTTCCATTTTATTTCAGTAGAATCCAGAACAGCAAAAATATTAACATACATTTTAAGTATGTATTGCTTATAGTGTAAAAATACACATCATTATCTACAAATTAGTCTGTGTTCAGTACATTCTTTGTGACTTTTTAAACTATTTGGATAGCAGAGACATTACTGTCTGGAAAACGTCGAGAGCAAGAAGGTCTTCATAAGAGGAGTGTGATAAGAAAGGACAGCTGATAGCAATGGTGTATCAGAAACTTCAAAGGTTTATGCCTTAGCAAAGATGTTTCCTACTGTCTTTCCTCACTTGCCAACACTTCCTTCCGTACCCCCAGGCAGAGTAATTGGTCTGAGCTTAAAGACGTTCGTGAGCTGGGCAAATAGTTTGAAGAGTAGTTTGAAATCAAAGGAATAAAGGTAGTTTGCATGAGAGGAGTTATTCTGTCTTCCTGTCCATTGTTAAGGGGCCCGTACAGGAGGGTAGCTGTCTAAGTAGTTAAACATAAGTGGCGGACAAGGAAAAAAACCATGTTCATTGATTATCAGCTGTGTGTAAATCTTTCCATTGATGTTAATGAAACATCTTTACTCCCTGAATACAACTACTGTCAGTTGTCTGAAAAAATTCATATAAATATGAGCACATTTTGTATTTTTTACTTGTTGAACAGTTATTTTATATGTATTTTAAATATCCTATGTTTGACATGAGAAAATTTTCATGTTTCATAATCTTCATAGATCTGTGAATTTTTTTAAAACTTTGTAAAAAAAGAAAGGGAAAAAACCCAGAAGGATAATTTTTGACATTTAAGTATGAAACATGTCATTTGATTGAATTGCCTTTTGTCCTCTTATTTGCATTCCTCTTCAGCTGCGCAGCCGAACAGAAAAACAATTCTTTCCTTTCCTTTTGGTGCTGCAATGAGTTGACAACTTGTTTTTAATGCCAGGTGAGAAGGAATGAAATGAAGGTGAATAAAAGTCATCATATATGCCTGATAAATAAGGATAGAAGAAAACTATGAGAAGGTGAGTTCAGGAATTTTCCTTCTTTTTGTGAGTTATTCTTGGGCTGTAGATGGCAACTCATGGGTTTGGGGCCTGCAAGAAAGTGCTAGGAAACTCATTGTTTGGATGAACCAGGGTTTAAAGTCCTTCCAGTGTGAAAAGCAGTGCTCGGGGCTGATACAGCCTTCACCAGGGAAGTGTATGATGTGTAAAAATCCAAAGATGTTCTTAAAGTCAAACTACAGGGAGACGTTGAAGTGAGCACAGAGGAAAGAAAAATGTGGCATAGTTTGGAAACACAAAGCTATTCCCTCTCTCCTCTTTTTCTCCTTACCCACCACCAAGCTGAAAATGTCTTTCTTTGTCTGAGCTTTGCATGTAGCTAGTATATCCTAGAGTCTTTTCCCATAAACACAGACACTCTTCACTCAGTAAACATCCTTTTCAGTGCTGTCATAAGATATTAGAGTTAAAAACAAGCTTATTTACTAAAAGAAATTTTTTATTTATTTAAAAAGTTTAATTACCAAAAGGGTTGCTGAGGAATAGAGAGGCTGCTTTTCAAAGAAAATCTGTTCAAGAAACAGTCACTGATTTGAGATGAAGTATGTAACTAAGGTTTCTGAAGATTGTGTGAACATTTGTGAAATGTCATGCTGGAAAAATTGCTTAAACATTTTGTATTTAAAAGCCTGGACAGTTACCTTTAATCTAATAGAAAGACTATGGTGCTTAAAAATAAATGTTTGTTAAGAGAGCTGTGATCTCAAGGGCAGTCAGAAGCAGGCATTAGCATTTTGTGCCTCCTGTGGTGTTAAAACTGAACACCTGCCTCGACTGAGGAAGAGGGAAGCTATTGGATTCATGAAGTAAAAGAGTGGTCTCAGTGTGCAAAAGTATTAGAGCCACTAGTTTACTTCCTTAAGGCACAATTTATGACAGAACAAGACAACGAAAAATATGCTAATCTATAAAATTAGCTAAATATAATTAAATTGGGTAATGGGGCATAAATACTACATACTTTTACAAAATATTGATGATTTATGCTTGAAATTGTGCTTCAGCAAAGTATTTTGATCACGGGATCACCAATGAATGGATCTACATTCGATTTTCAACTGGCATCCATTGTTAGACATCACGATGGGGAAAACTGGCATGAATAGTTGACTATGAGAGCATTTCAAGAGATTTGTAGGGATTTTTTACATTAGAATCATAGATTTTGATTTGAAGATTGGTCCACATTTTTGTAAGTAAATAAATTCTTTGGATTACTTGATACATATACAGGTAGAGTAAGGCAATTGTGAAAAATTTCATCCTATCTGTACATGATTAGGTAATCACTGTAGCTCTGTGATAATAGCAAGATATTTTGATGATGGAGTCTAAAATAATGAGTAACTCCAAAATAATGTGGAGAAGACTGCAGCTTTGCATATGACTTTGTGTTGTTTCACAGGTTTTTCTAAAATAAGCTACTTAAAAGAATTACATTTTTATCCTAAGTATGTTTCTTTTAAAAATAGAGATCTAATTTTCTATACAAAGGTTAATGGAGGCTTTATGCATGTAATAATGTCAGGATGATTTCTTATGTATGGGTGACCTATGAAACAATCTTGGCATGCAGAAGTATTCATTAGCGGTAGCCATTAAACTTACATCAAAACTTTGAGATACATATATATAAAAATATATATAAAACATATTTGAAAAATATATATATTTTAGACACACCAGTAAAGCCTGGGAGGCCTTTGAGTGTGTTTATTTAGGATTAGATTGAGATAAGTCAGTAAAGTTACCAGTAGTCAACAAGAACATGTTTATGAAGATGGTTTTCTAAATGATTAATTTAGGCTGAAGACCCTCCCTTAAACAGCATTATTGTGAGAGTGACAGAGCAGTGGAACAGGCCGCCCGGGGAGGCTGTGGAGTCTCCTTCCCTGGATGCGGTCCTGTGCCCCCTGCTCTGGGTGTGCCTGCTCCAGCAGGGGCTTGGACAAGATGATCTCCAGAGGTCCCTTCCAACCCCCACCATTCTGTGATTCTGTTTGCTATGTATGATGTCCATTACAGACACTTTTTGGTAATGAAGAATAAATCACTGAACAGTCAAATTCTTTTTGCAAAATATGTACAATACATGTCTCTCTGTCTAAGTCTGCACTGTGTAAGGCTGTTTAAAGCTTATTTTATGCTGTCTTTGTGATTTCTTGCTGTGAGTCTCAGTTACTTAGTTTCTCTACATATAAAAACAAGGCTAAAAATATAAAATTACTAAGGACTACTTTTAATGACGTACAATTTCCAATTTCCAATTTTCCTGCTTGATTTTCCTGTAGATTTTTAAAAATGGAGTTTATGGCTTTGTCTACATAGAGAACGTATTTTGGTTTTGTCATAGTGGAGTAGATAAATCAGAGCAACATAAGTATGCTTGTGCGCAATTCTCAGCTAATTACCATCATCTGGGAAAAAAAAACCTGTACAGCTTGTTTTGTGTAATTGGGAAGGTGGCTGGAGAAATGTGGGGGTTTTTTGAAAGCTGTCAGATGTAACCAAAAATGTGCATGAGTATATTTCAGGACAAAATCCAGAGTAGGATTTGTGAAGACAGGTTCCGTTTTCTCTCAGTCAATATTCATACAAGGATACCCGTATTTTCTTTAACTATGTCTGTCTGGGTATTCTGAGTGCTGAACAACACTACTTATGCTTAACCATTGTGTGTAAGAGTCATCTCCAGTATGCAGCATACATTGTAAGGGCATGTCTACATTCTGGATGTGTGTGAGAGAGTTTCATACAACAAAGTCATAGGATACACCAGCACAGCTTAGGCTTAGGGCATGGCTGCTTCTACAGAGCTCTGACTGGTGATGGCTGCATGATAAGACTTTTCACTGAGTTCTGGCCTTACCACTATTGAAATATAAGTGATGACGGTATTTCTGTTTGAGCATTTTTACTCAAACTCTGATAAGGATTTGGAGACATAAATATATTTTTGTTTGTTTGACAGCATATTTAGAATGTGTTCTGCAAAATCTTAAGCCAGCAAGCAACCTGATTTTTCAATTTAATTTTTACTCATTAAAGAAGCCTGCTTTGCATATTTTAGTCATCACTTTTAAAAATATAAGTGATAGATTCCTACTCAAGCCCCTTGTACTGCCAGCATGAAACAAGGCAGGAACTCTATCAGATATGACCTCTCTGGTATTGGGGGGAGGGAAGAGAGGTTTACAGATGAGTAATTCCCTGTACTTGTTTTGTATCTTTACTTTTCATAAGGTTCTCATTACTGACAAATATTAGCAGTGAGCAAGAGCTCTAATCACATTTAACATCTGCTGTACATTTAGTTGCATATAGAATTTAGCAGCTCTAGAGGAATAGAGGATGTTAGATTTTTTCCTCATATGCTCATTATTGACATTTGGCTTGAGCTACATTATAAAATCAGTGTTGAGTATTGGTCTGTTGGTCTTAGCTCAGTCTCTCATGAATTGTAAGCATGACTTGAATAATAAGAAGGTTGTAAAGTATAAGCCATGTGTTCAGAAATGAATTGCATAACAGCCATCTGAAACAGCAACACTTCCATGCAGGCAGCACAGACAGAGCAAAGTACATTGTAGGTTACTACACTTGTTGTTATTGCTAAATGGTTGTAATTAATTTAAAGAATGTTGACCCTACTGGATGATTCCATATAACATGGCAGTGGCTGTTATTCATGAATGAACTTGTGTATCCACTACATTAATGTATAATTGTCCTTTTTTCTTGTAATAAAATCAGAAGATGTGGCATTATTTGTGAAGATGTTTTAGCACAGGCACTGATGAAGAACTTTGTCTGTGTAAAAGATGTTATTTGCCTTTTAAAAAATGACATTTACCCATATAAAATATATATTATATCTGGAATTTTACAGCTGTGCAAAAAAACACCCCGTGACATAACATTCATTTATAAGCTTCCATTCTAGCTACCTCTACATGTGATCTCTCGTTTATAGATATGTAAGCAATTACGACATCATTAAAGGATCCTAAAGATTTTTAACGAAAAGAGAAATAAAACCTAGTGTTTGCATGCAAACACTGACATTTGTTCTGACATGATATAGTAAATTTCAACATTCTTTGTGTTTGCATATGTACATACACGATGATATTGGTATGTGTGGCAAGCTACATTTTGCTTTCTTGCTCAGTGTCTCAGTTACATGTGCCTTGTTTAATTAGGTATGGCTAATGATTATCTGTGCTAGTCTATGCCTTGAATTTAAATTGAGCTACAAATCTGGTCATTTCCTAATGGTTTCATTAACACTTTTTTAAATTCAAAAGAGTATCTTATTCAGGTATGAAAATGCTTGAAGAAGTATTATAATTCAAATCTACTACTAGTCTATAAAAAAGCTGAAAAAATAAGTATATGTATTAAAGGTGACAGAGATAGATGAGATTAGCTTAGCTTTTTGCTTGACAGCATTTTCCCACGACATATGTTCATTGCTATCAGGGCTATTACAGAGAGCACTGACTAATCAGGGAGCCATTCACAAACACTGACTGCAACACATGGTGGCCTCTCAGTGTTAAAAAGGACCATCGTTGTCATTAGTAAACATGGTCAGATAATGTGAGTATTTATCATTTTGATTGTTTCAGCCACAGTCGTCAAACCTAGAGATCTTTTCCTCACTACCTTAATGGCTTGGAAAGGAAAAGATCTTTTAAGTTAGCAGTGTCCACTGCTGCGCAGAAGAAGTGAGGGAAAATTATGACCTGTTTTTAACGGGCCTAATCTTGATTAAGTGTATTAAAAGCATTACCTTTAAGAGTAATCAGTAAACGTGGTTTTAATGACAAGCTGACATTAATTATGTCTGGCTATTTTAAGCCATGTTAACACTAAACCTCTTATCAAATGCTGTATCTATGTGAAAAAGTCAAGTAAATCTGATTGTGGGGAGAAGCAGCTGAAGTTCTACGTGACTTATGTAGCCAGCCATAAGTGTTCTGCTGCCCTAAATTTACAGCTGCTCAGAGAATACATTTGTAAATGGGCTGGTGATTGGATCCTACAGCAGTCACATGCAGTGAATACCATATCTTTAATTATTAGAGATTTCTGTAGTATGTACACAAGCTGTTAGAATCAGTCATAACAGTTTTTAGTAGAGGAGCCAAAAGCTTACAGTTGTCAGGGAAGAGAATGATAATTTAAGTTACAGACATCAGTGTTTTTTTATTAATCTTGCAGTTATGTCTCTCCAGAAAGTAAAACTAGGGGTAGCAAGATCTATCAGATTTGCAGGACAATACCATGAAGTTATTTTGCATTTCTTATACCAATGGATTCCATGAAAAATGTTAACCATTCTTTTTCCCACCTTAGTTTTCCATTAACTTTCTTTAAAATGTTCCATAACAGGTCAGTTTGTTGCTTACCCCGCCAAACACCAGTTGCCATGGGACTTCTTTTATTAGTTTCAGATTCCCTGACGTGTGCAATACGGACTTAAAACTACAAACATCATCAGCCATTTAGACAAGTATGTTTGCCAATGAACATTTTTTTCTAGTGTCAGTTTACTGATGTATTATACATATCAGGTTTAAAAGTCTTCAGCAGTAGGATCCTGGATGTCTTCTGTCCAGAGACATGAATCTAGTCTTGCCTGTACTGGAGTTAGGAGCAATTTCCTAATTATATCAGTGGAGGTGTACTATGTCCCGGTTCAGCCCAAGAGATCTTTCTTGCATAGGATTTTCTTGATAGTCATCTTAAATTTCATCCTTAATTTAGCCACCTAGTGGTTTCGGTTTTTTTTCATTCCTGTCAGTGTTTAAGAGGCATTTGGACAGTGCCCTAATAACATGCTTTAATTTGGTCAGCCCTGCATTTGTGAGGCAGTTGGACTAGATGACCATTGTAGGTCCCTTCTAACTGAAATATTCTAGTCTAGTCTAGTCTACTTTTCATAGTCTTTTTATTATGTTTTATTGTGGTTCTGATACTTTCAATTATCTAAAAAGTAGTGATTCTGTCATCACATATATCCTAGACTGCAACATAGAAAAGCTTTGCCGTGCTTCATGATAAAATTTGTATGTGTGTATTTTAAAACACTATTTACATTTGTAGTGTCTGGTGGTCAATGATCTTTCATAAGTGTGGGTCTAAAGGGTTCTCTGAAAATTATTTTCATCGTTCATAAAAAAGAATACACAAAAATATTTCTAAAGACAGATTAGTACAGACTAATATTTAAGACAGTTTTATTATTAATTTAATCTAAGGAAAAGGTTTCCTTATAGCCTGTCCCAGCCTCTCTTGTACCTCACCCTTCCGCTGTGCCCTGCTGAGAAGAGCCTGGCTCCAGCTCCCTGACATTCTCTTGTAAGCACTGGGGCTGCTGTGAGGTGCTCCCGGAGCTGCCCCTGTCCAGGCTGACCCAGCCCTGGTCCTCCATCCTCTCTTCACAGGGTGGATGTTGCAGCCCTGACCACCTCATTGGGCCTTTGCTGAGCTCACTTTGGTTTATTGATAATTTTTCTGTACTGAGGAGTCCAAAACTGGACACAGTGTCTAGGTGATTGCATTGAATATTTTAGAACAAGTCCCAGAACTTTGTTTGCCAGAAGATAATCTTAAATATTACAGTAGGATCTACCTTGTCACACTCAGTGATGAACAGGTGCTTTGAATGTAACCTGTGTCACTCAGTAGTAACTTATCTTTTGGGTCAAAGTGGAGAATTTTGTCATAGCAATACAATTCAGAGCTGGAGTCCTTGTGAGATGGATTCCTGACAACCAGAGATAAGTTGGAAAATTGCTCTGAAGGACAGGCTGCATACAGTTCTCCAGACTTTCAAAACCAGGAGGAAGTTCTAACCTGAGCTCATTTGCCTTTGGAAGTGACATTTCTGCATAATTCTAGTGGGAGGTGTGATTGAGTGGTGAAAGGAGGATATCTTATACCCAAAGGGTCTGACTTGTACTGCTCACCTGAATTATTCTACTAGACTAGTTAAAAATGAAATGAAATCTAATGTATGTTCTGACCTTAAATTTGTTTCTTTTAACTCATTTGGCCTAGTAAAGAGAGGTGTATACTCAAGATACCAGGCATGCTTGGTAAATGACCTCAGTTTATGGCATTGGGAACTGCAAATGTTATATTTATTAAGTATGAGATTTGCATTTCTTAAACCTTCAAAAGATTTCTTAAGTTTTTAAAAGATTACAGAAATATTTCTGTACACTTTGAACAAATCTTTGTGTGTGGAGTGATTAAAAACATGGCAAAGATTCCAAAATACCTTGTCTTTTCCCAGCTGTAGCTGTTCTCTCTCTGTTTAGTGCAAGTTTCTGTATTAAGTATTTAATAAGAAAGTACATTTAATATCATTACTTATTCTCATGCTGACCTTTGCCAAACAGGCCTTATTTGTTCTTTTCAACTGGAGGCATTTGTGTGCATGTGTGTGCATATCGTGCAGAAGACATATAACAACTGATTTTACAAGTGAACATACTTTCTATTTTTTTAAATATGCATATCTTACAGGTCACATAAAGCATGTTGTACCAAAAGTACTTTTCCATGTAGTTTCAAAGGTGAAATTGACTCCGTTGGATGCACTGGGAAATGAATGTTTAAGGCACAAAAATTGGGAAATATGTTTGGCTGAGCAGCAGGGACCCTTTCTCCTGAGTAGAAAGGGCAGTTGCACTTTCTTTCACTTACAGATAAAATCCATTAAGGACTGAGATGTGAATTTTTTTCCTGATTCTGATTTTTGAACCTGTTATACAGGTCTCTGCACTCCAATACAGTTGCTTTACTTTAGAATGACCCTTTCTTTCTCTGAATTGAATCAGATTCACACTGCTAAAATATTTTCTCTTCCATATGTTTGTTTTCTTAGGTGCTGTCCAAGTTACAGTACTCTTGTCTGTTTCATTATGTTGTTGCCCTCCTGATAGTTGTATATAGAAAAGCATCGTGACAGTGAAAATTGCAAAGATTTTAGAAAATTTTTTTTTCTGTGGAAGAATGCATGTGCCCATGTGAAAGTTTATTCATACCTAAAAACTGGAAGGTGAAAAACTGTAGCTAAACAATGGCCACCAGCTGTATTGTGCTTTTAAAGTAAGGAAAATCACTAAGATTTTGTACCTATACAACAGTGTAAAATTAATTTCCTGCTGTAAAAGTAGAATAAGATACTTTCTACCTGAGCTAAAGGATAGTCTCCTTAAAGTCTTCACTTTAAAATTTCCGTAGTATTGTAATGGATGCAATGTGCTATCTATTGGGTAGGAGCAATTGCATGTAACTTGCAAAATAATTAATAATATTGCTAGTAGAATTTTCTAAGTAAACATTTTCCTGCATGCGAACAGCTGGAAAAGAGACTAATCGCATCAATCTATCTAGGTTTACCTGAAGTGTACCTCTAATGTCCTGTAGGGCTCATTGATATCTTTCAGCTTTGGGTCTTTTCCAGCATCAGCATCTGCACACTTACACTTGGTGCTGTTTCACTGTAAACACTACAAAGACTGCTTCTAGAAAAGACATGGTATTATTGTGAAATGACATAGAATTAGGTAGGATTTTAATTTCCTGTCTTGCCAGTCTTGAAAAATGTGTAGAAAGTTTTTGAAGTTTCACATAACACTTCCACAGAGTGTAAAGTTTCCTCATTTTCTCCTCCATAGCTTCTGCAGTCAAGTAACAGATACAGTATGTGGGTTTGGTCTGGCACCTGGTTCCTTCCTACCCCTATTATAAAGAAAAAACTTTTATGGCTTCATTGGGAGTTTTGCTTACATATGGAATGTGGGATAGTCCTGGTGTGCCACTAGAAATATTAGTACACCAACAGAGATATAAACCCCATGGTTATGTTCATTTGAAACACCAATTTAAACCATTTAGGTAGAAATCTGTCCAAATGTTGCTTATATTTAATGATATACAAAAAATGAGTGGAAACTAGTTCACTGCTTAGTAAATGGAGGATATGTGTCACTGTGGGAAAAGACTTTCTTATGTACAGACTTCTAAGTTACAATCGATAACTTGAGATACAGTGCAAAATTTCTTAACAGCAGAATTATAACGCATACATATTTTCAACGGGTAAAGAAGCTTAGTTCATGTCATTTTCAGCTTCTTAGTTTTCTCTTGTTTTTTTAAGGATGTATTATTATAAAACACACTTTTTTCCAGATTCCTAGAGTGGTCATTATCAAGGCATTGTCAGAGTGGGGAAGGATGTTGTGAATTTTGTGCTAGTCATGAGGAATGTGAAGTAACTCAATTGATTTTTACCAGCCCCTTTAAAGGACTTTCAATTTCCTCCCAGTTTAAAAGCTTTTCCTTCATTTCAGACCACAACAGACAGCCTTCACTCTTGAGAAGACTGAGCTCTGACCAAGGACTTTGCAAAAGCCAGCCTGAAAAATACTTCTGTTCAGTTCCTTCATGGGGAGATTACTACCACCACTCAATGATCCTGTGCTTGGGGGGGGACCTCAACAGAAAACTCTGTAGAGCTGTCCCAAATAGGTAATTATTGTTTCAGTTATTTTTCTAGATTTTCAGAGCTTATCTCTGGATAAATTTCCATATCATCATAATATATTCAATATAGTGATTTTAACCCAATTATGGTTAACATATGGGATTTAGTAGAAAGTTTAGAAAACCACTTTTTCCTCCTCTTTTTGGGCAAAACTTATTGGAAATCTCCTTTTGAACTGGTGTTTAAGGTTCTTAAGTGAGGCTAAGTTTTCAAAGAGCATTGCTTTCATGTAGTACTTTTTGAATTTCAAATAAAAAAGCTCATTAAAATGAAAAAATTGAAAAGTGTACAGTCTCTGGGAGATTTTTATTTTTTTAACTGTTTTGTTATCACATAATAGTAAAATGGGTGTTGCAATATAGCATATATCATATAGAATATATCATATAGGATATAGCATAAAAGATATAACATCAAATTAACTGTATCATTAAATTTCAAGGTTTTGTTAGTTTTAATCTTATTTATGTTAAAGTGAACTATTGAGGCAAAAGTGAAAATGAGAGCAGCATTTGTATGTGATATCAACCCCATATTCTGGCAATGTTACAGATCTCATTAATTACATTGCAGTATTCACAGCACTGACTCACTAACTGTAAATATGCCTGTTAATGTTGACCTTAATTTGTGAGACTATCCAAAGAAAGCTTTATCTTAAAGGTATATCAAAATATTGATTTGAAACTCTAAGTTTAATTGGCTATTCCACAGTTATAGTATCTAACAAGATACGAACGGCTTGCGTCACCCTTTGTCATTTCTGGACAACTATTCTTGTAAGAACAAAGACGGTAAACCTGCAGATCAATTATGTTTTGGCTATGACCATACCATAACTGAGCAATTACCTTTTTATCAACAATTTATTTTACCCTTGGTAAAAGTGCAAAGTAAATTCTTATGCCATACACATATGATCACAGTTGATAAGGGATTTATGATACTAATCATAAATCCATTTTTGTACTTGCCCTGCTGGGAGGATACCATGCAGTGTAAACTATCATCTGTAATATAAATCATATATGTGAAGGATAAAGGTCTGGTACTGGTTTTTATTGTCCTGTTCAGTAGGCTAAAAATTATAAACTGATTTTCTGCCTACTCTTGACTGTGGGTTTTCTTTCTTTTGTCTCTTTGTTTATGAGAATGGTGTATTTGCTTTTCTTATTACAGCAGGGAAGTTCCAGAGGACATGACAACCAAAGAAGATAGATACCTACTCATAATGACTGTACCTCACATTGTGTGTCCCAGTCTGTAATCTATTGCACAGGTAATAAATAATTTTCTTAAAATCAAAGGATCAACAAACAATACTGACTAGCAGTAATCAGTCTGGGCAGATAGGCAATGTTTTATTCCTTGTTCTCACCCTCACTAGCCATTTCCTCAGTCTTTGTTATTCTTTTCTTACACATTTCCCTGTCTCACTTGTAAGTTCCTCGGGGCATATACCATGTGTCAGTATGGTTTGGTGTAAGATAACAGTCATAATTTCAACTGACATTTATTACAATAAAGTAAGTAGCAATTTATTTAGAATAAAAGCACGTGTTAATGGTTCACAGCGATGCCTGATAAAACTGATAAAGTAAGATTCTAATCACACTCTTAACCCTGATTCTTTTTCATGTAGGTTTTAACAGTTGCAATGCAGAACAAATATTGCTGATTTTATTTAACTGAGAAGGTATGTTGATTGTTTGAATAAGATAAACAGGATTTTGCTCTTGAGAAGAAATACTTGAGCCTCCATTACATTACAACACAGATACACTGTTACATAGCTGCATGGATCTTAAGATCAGAGGTTCACCTGTTCTGACTTCGTGTCAAAGGTCAGACAAGCCATCACATTTCTTCCGGTTACCCAGGAACATGTGTATACTTAATGCATATTTCATAAATAAAATTCTACTGGTGACTTTAGACTTTCACTTTTCCTGGTTAAGTCATACATCAATCCCCTTAGCAGGAGCTGTAAGTCAAGAAAGGTTAAAGTTCAGGTTTCAGGAAAAAGAAAGTACTCTAAAGACATTATTTTAAAATTATTTTGGTGAACTGTTAAACTTCGTGTACTGCAAATAAATTAAAAATAATGCAATATAGATACCACATGAAGTAAATAGAAAATTAATATTATTTTAAATTCAAAAGGAATAAAAAAAAAGTCTTAATATTGAATTTCTTCCAAAATTTAAGTTGTTAAGTAACATTAATGGTGGTCAGGCAATTAAGGCTAAGTGTTGCCCTAGACATCAGACATTAGTCTGCAAGGAAATGAATTATTTCATTGTACCTGCAAAAGAGAACTTCTACATAAACATGTGGTGGGTGGAAGTTAATTATGGTAATTGTGGTAAATTGAAATGCTGAATTTATTTTCTCATTTGTAGGCCGTCTGACTGTAAACTTCAGAATGTTTTTATATCCTGTGGTTATTTCAGCTAGCACAATTTTGTCCTGTGGTTAGGTACGGATGTACAAGTCAAAACTCTGCCGCTTTGACAAACTGTCTATGGCCAAAGGAAATCACCATTTCCTTGGATTCTTGTTCTCTTGGAATTTATTTCTCGCCATTTGAAGCTGCTAGTCCTAATATACAAAGCCCTTCTTAGAAACATTATAAGCCCTTCTTACAAAATGATGAATATATCAAGTTTTTTAACTAGTAAAGCTTTCCACAAAAAGACCTGGAATAGTGTATTAGTGTCCTTGCTAACATCTTTCGTCCTATCTGCCTTCTAGCAACAGTATGTACACCCACACACATATATATGTATACTTATATGTTTTTATGAAATAACTATATATACATTTTGTATATATGCATATATATCCATCTCCTATTTTATTCCCAGTAAACTCTGTTTATGTAATCCATTGGTACAGATTTATCAGCAGTGATGTGGGACAACAGGTACTTAACTCTAACTAAACATCTTCCTGTTTCATTCTCTATTTTGGCTTTGCTAGTGCTTATTGATTATTCAGCAGTTCTTTCCAAAGCTACCTGGGTCCTCTGATCACCATCTTCTACTCTTGTTCCGCCCCCCCCCCCGCCCCCCCAAACAAAATGTCATGTCTCTAGGTCTTAGTACCACTTTAATATCAGCAAAATTCTGTAAATACTATATATTCCTTTGAAACATTTTGAAGGCCAGGCTCAACCTAACAATCTGAGAAGACTGAAGGAGACTAAATGGGCACATATGACTTCACTGCTTGCTGAGGCACAGTGCTTGACGCATCTGGGGTAGAGAAATAGTTGGTATCAGCTCTATTCCTCCAGCAGGTCTTCCCTGGAAGGGCAAAAGCTGCTGCCATTTTATGTATTTCAAAAAAATTATTTTGGGTGAACATCTAAACATGTGGCTTGCTCTAGGATTCCCAGAGCAATGGGTCAGCTCAGAACCTCTCTTCTCCTGTGCCTCCAGGCAAACAGAGCACTCTCCAGGGCAGATGCTGTCAGGTAATTGGGTTCTTCAAACTTTTTTCGGTCCGCATTTTGAGAGATTTCTTATTCCCTGGTAGCTGTCCTCAGACTCCTCTGCACTTGTTTTGGTCCCCTGCCCTGAATAAATTGCAGCTGAATTCTGACATTGATTTCTACATCCCTGGTCACAGAGAGCTGACATGATTTAGTGTTGTTATTTAGCCAGAAGGCTTTTCCCATGCCTCCACAGCCTCTCTGTACTCATTTATCTGCTTTCCGAACCTCTCTTGTATTTCTGTGCTTTAATTCTCTGATGGAGGCAAATAGTTTAAAATTGGTAAGTGCAAATGTGGCTTTGAGGCTACTGTGTTTAGCTAGTTACACTTTGCTTCTGGCACTAGCAGTACGTCGCCTTTCTTGCTCTCAACAGCAACATCAAATTATTGTTCCATGTCCAAATGGGGAGGCTTACATATGTAAATCTCATATTAGTTTACAGCTCTGGCAAATAACTTATTAATGCAGAATCATTTTTTTGACTCAAACTTCTTCATTAAATGCCATTATTTTTTCTGTGCTCATACAGAAGCATTAATACGTAAATAATGATGGAGAGTTTAATGTATTAATGGATCCATTGACTACAAAATTCTCTGCAAAATGTGCCTTCCTCATTCATGTAAATAGTTAATCTGATTATTTTAACTACTTGTATATTTATTAAATAACTGAACTGCAACCTAGATAATGCTGTTATAAATTAAAATTAATTTTATTATATATATGAAATATATAAATATGATAGTAAAGACTTATTTGCTGAATTAATTAAGTGAATTCTAGGAGTTCAGGGGCATTAAAGGACAGGAAGTAACAGTCAGAAAACAGAGACAGCTGAACTAAGGCTTACCCTGTTCTTTTGTACAGACCAGCACAGAAAATGAAGTCTGTATTTGTCATCTTTATTGTGGAAAATACCAGGGATGTGGTGTTCAGTGGGGAATTTCACTGCTAAGTTCTAATACATTGCTGCTGAACACAGGTAGACTTCAATCTTTCAGACACTTCTCATTTAGACAAATTTGGCAGATTTTAAATAAATTGGTTGAAAGAACATCTGGGACAAAAAAAAATAAAAAGGAAGGTGGCTAATTTTGGTAAAGAGAAAGGTAGCTGAAAAACACTCTGTCAAATGTGGTCACTATAAGAAAATCAGTCATATTCCCCTTAGCCATGTTCTTGGAGATAACTGGAAAAAAATGGACTGGGGCTCATAACTGATGTGGAAAATTTGAGCGGGACCTTGCAAAGTGCTGAACAGCTGGGAGATGTTGAATGAAGTGAGAGGCAGTGTCCCATACACACTACACCCATGGCAAGATGGCACAGCCAAAACTTTCCTGCAATACCTCTTAGAAACCTTTTGATGCTGCAGGACATACCCAAAGCTCATACCCAAAGGTTTAGTGCACTCAGTATTTTCTGCTGTAGGCCTGACACACACAAGAAGGAAAGAAATGGAAATACACAGGAGGGAGTCATGAAGCTGTGAAGAGCTGTAGTCAGTGTATTGTCTCCGGGTTCAGTGGAACTTTACCTCTATTAGTAGGTTAAATACTCTTCCTCACTACACTTTTAAGGCTAATGGGGGGACAAAATTAAGGGTTGCTGTGGGAAGACTTTGTGTCAAAAGCACCAACTGGATGAGCATAAATGAAAAACAATTCTGTCAGAAAACAAATATGAGAAAAGTTTTTTCCAAAGCTCTGTAAGATATGGTATTTTCTTTGTATTTTCTACTGCTACAGTGACTTGTGAAAACATGGAAATACATGAGATGTAATCCCAGACCAACATCTGCTGATGTTGGACAAATTGGGACATTTGGAGGTATGTTTGGGAGATTTCAGATTTGAAGATGTCTTAGTTCCCGTATGATATACATCAGCATAAACTGAGGTCCTATTTAATGATGTCAGTAACTTGTTTATGGCTAAAACAAGTTGCTAATTTAGAGAAATTGTCTTATTTCTTGCCATACATTTCTAGCAGTTATATCAACAGTATTATTGAAAGAATATGTTTGGTAGGAAGCTTTCTATAAAACAGCATTTTTTCCCTGGCATTTCCCAAATAGCTAGGATGTTTAGCTGCTGTTGTGTTTAAAATAAAAATGTGTTTATTATTCAGCATGCTGGAATTTGGTATACAAACTGGGAGGAAAAAAGAACCCATAGTTCATCTTTCCAGATAGTTAATCTTTCCAGATGAACTTAGTCTTTTTTTTCAGAACTCACACTTCATCTTTTTTTCGGTTGTGATTTGTACAGTTTCTTCCATAGTACTGTAGCATGTCTGGTTCAATATTTGCACCTTAGTAGCATTTGCCCTTGTACAATTCCCCCTGAGAGATGCTTTGCACTTTCTTTCCTCAAAGGGGAAATTGTGTTCACCAATCTTAATGTTTACCCAAATTCAATAACAAAAGGATGAAAACCAGTCTTCTGTGGTTTATCCACTGTTTACATAGGGTAATTAGAAAGGTGTTTGATATACAAGGATTTTCTGTACTGGTTTACTGGTGACCTTGGTCAATGCTGACTTAAAAATAACTGAGCTTTGTAAAGGACAGGATGAGAGGTAGTTCAGTTATCACACTAGCTCTGTTTGAGCTATTTGTTAGGTTAAAAATTGACAAATAAATGGAGTTATGATAACAATTCTGTGAACTTGACCAGTGCGTAGCACCAAAGATGGATTCAGTTGAAACCATCCAATTGATTTTGTAAAGGAAAATAGGTTGTCTAGGATTAGGAATGAAGGTCCACAGTCTAGCTTATGTGACAATATAAAATTGGAGGGATACTAACAGGCACATTCTACTTGTGTGGTGCTTGTCTGAGTTTTGTGACTATGCCATAAAGACACGGGGCTGAAAATTTGTGAAGAATGTGACTAATATGTCAAACAACTGTCCTTAGAAGTAGGAGTAGGTTTTAATTTTAAAAGCAGGAGGCTAAAATTTGAAGACAAGTTTTAAAGTGAGAAATCATGACAAAGATAACTGGTAATAGCATAGTTTGATTAGACATGTTCATTGTTCGCTGTAGAAGTCTTCACTGGCTAAAGGCTAAAGACTAAGATCCAGCCATCTGCTTGCTGCTGACTGCTACTCCCATTCCAGAGTATGGGTTTAGGAAGCATGTAACAATCAAGTGATATGCACAGTATGAATGGGAATGTGTACTGTTACTTCTTAACCATACATGTTCTGTGTTAATAAGATTTACATGTACAGGTGAGGAAAAACTTATTAGTATTTTTAAGTCAGAACTGAGTTACAATGCCTTTTGTCAGTTTCAGTATGAAAGTTTGAGTGTTTTCCTGTTAGGTTCATATTTTAAATTAGCTTTATTTTAAGATAATTCCAAAAATTCTGTCTATTTCTGATGGGTTGTTCGATTTTGTTGGAGTTACCTTTTAACTGTTAAGTACTGTTGGTATTGTTGCTGTGGGTTTTTAAAGATGTGTGAAAGACTGATTGATTAGTCCATCAACACATTCATGATGCTGATTGAGAATTTTCTGCAATGAGTGACAAATTCTTATGAATCATATCCATCAATGGCATATGAATAAAACCCAGCAGTTTTCAATTTAATTATCCTGCTGACTTATTATTTAAGGAGACAAAAGTAATTCCTTTCAAGTGAATTTAAAGACCAGCAAAAAACCAAAACCCATTCATTGGAGTTTTAAGGACAATGTGTGTTTTTCAGAAACTGACAAAAAACTTGTTATGAAATGTTTTCCTGCTTTCAAGTCAGATGCCACACTAAATTAATATGCTGAAGAGGATTTTGGTTCCTCATTCCAGCTTCACTATTCATCTTCTCTTTTTGTTTATAGACTGAAGAAAAGGACAAATTTCCCGGCTTGAACAAAATCTTAGTCAGACACAGTATCACATGAATTTCAGGTGCTTCTCCTTCTGATGTAAATTCAAGTTCCCATAGTAGCTGTTTAACCTCTGTTTTCAGAGATTGCTTCTGCATGTGACTATCTCAGGGGTCTCAGTACATTTGTTTCCATTCAGTACTACCAATTGGAAATGATGGATGAGTTTGCTTTACCCTTATTAGTTGTACAGCTGCATACTTGTTATCAGAAATTTGGTTAGTCTCAAGATTGCAAGAAATTGCATCTATCTAGTCTAATATATTATAATAAATGGAATATTTTTCAAGACATAAGACAATGCGCACAGGTAAGATAGTCTTCCTTCTAGCTATTGGACTGCAAATTGGGTGAAACTGCATATTCTGAGGGCACAGTAACTTCTATTTCTTTCCTCAAGTATGTCTAGAGTGAGCCAGAATCCTGAAGAGAACCTGCTTCCAGCCAAGTTTATGTAGAAATTTTCCTCCTCTCATTTTGAAAAAGAAGAAACTTTTTTTCAAGTCCAGCCAGAAGAATGATTTGATACTAGAAGCAAGGAAGCAGAAGTTATCTAGTCACTCAAAGACTACTGGTATTAGATTAATTTTTCTCTGGTATTAGATTAATTTTTCTCTGGTATTAGATTAATTTTTCCTTCTTTTGCTTCTCCTTTCTGAAACAGAGCATTAGAACAACAGTTTTTTCTCCGTATTTCCTAATAATCAGTCTTTTTCTTTTCTTGGTTTGGATGGAAAGAACTTGATTAGTACCACTAACTCTTGCTTTTCCTGCCTTGGAAAATTGTTCTTTTTCCACTCAACCCATGGTCTGCAGAGAGCAACCCCCTTTGCCATGACTTCAGCATCTGGCTTAGTTGCCTAGAAAAAGTTGTGAAATCTCACTATAAACCAAAACTGATCCCAGGGTAACGGAGTGATTTCTTTTCACCACATGATTTAGTCCATGACTGCATTTCATACAGCTTTATGATAATGAAAAAACATTACTTGCTTTGAATGGTATGACACAGAGGCAGAATAACATTTTTTTAAAACATTTTTAATTTTGCATGACATTACAATGAAAGCATATTTGATTTAAAAGTGTTTGGTTTTAATTGCTTTATAGTTTCTAGAAGTTTCAAGTTAGGGCCATTTCTACAATAGCCTTATCACGGCAAATTAAGGCAGTGCTGCATGACACTCTATCATGTCTTCAAGTCCTTTTTTAGGAGTCAGTGAACTTACCCCATTCCACCAAGCACTGGAGAAAAGGAGCAGTATTTTCAAAGATAACATGTTTAATTAAACTAGCAGAAACACTATAAAAGTTTACACATATGATGAGATGGGCACCATGTCAGTAGCACAAATATCAATAGACGTGTTAAAGAATAGCATTTACTATCATCTTACATAAGATATCTTTTTTTCAGTGTACAAACACAGGGTACCTGCAGGTCTGCCAACTGGTTTTGGTTCTCTCAGTATGGATTTTTAAAGAATCTTATGAGAAGGAACTTTACAGGTAGAGAGAAGAAGCTTCTCTGCAAAATGACAAAGTTTGAGCTGTTTTTCTTTCCCCTCTTTCCAATCACACTAAGGTGGTAAACGTCACTGTGTCCTTTCTTAGGGTAAATTAACATTCATGTTACTTGACCTTTGAGCTCATTGCTCTCAGAACCTTTGTTCTTGACAACATAATTCAGATCATATCCAGTGTCTGGATGTGTCTTGAAAGTACTATTTGACTTGAAGAACTATCCAAAATTTCAAGTAACTGAGGACTTTTTTGTTGGGATGTAAAAAGGATGAGAGAGTCAGCAATTCCACAGATGCAGTCAAGTTTATCTGAAAAAAACTCAACAAAGTAAAAAATCCTGTTTCTTGAAAAACGAAGAAATCTATAAGGGTAACATATTTTGCTCAGCATTTCAGCACAGACTGCTTTCTCTCCAAAACTATCCTCAGAATACAATTTCTACACTGTGCTTAGTTTTTTGACCCTGTAGTATACCTGGGTAATTCAGTTTCTTTGTGATGGTGGATTGCTCTGTCTTGGAATAGATAACTCCTCTAGCAATGTATCACAACAGTGTTTGAGATTGGCAATTTTGTCATTTCAGGTAATTCTATGGTATTTTTATACAGAAACTGAAAAAGTTTGCAGTCTCACCTTCATCTTGCGTCTTAAACTACCTGTAGTCCAACTCATAACAGTAATGAAAAATCTGCTGGCAAAAGTAACTTATTTCCATGGCAGTATTATTAATTCTTGGTTTGAGTGTTTCATTTAAATAAAATTAAATACTTCCCTTATTTCAAAATGAGATGAGGAAAAAATTTAAATTAATTGTACTTTCAGGCCAAAACCAGTGTTTTCCTTTCAAAAAGTAAAATGCAATGTTCAAACCTTTCATCCAGCCTGTCATCTTTTTTTGTCACAGGAGATGGGGATGAAAATTGGTCATACTTTCAAATGGCCTACACTGCATTTTCAGGAATTTATTCATCTGCAAGTTTTCATATGTTTCTAGTCATAATCATACACTAGAGGACTAAATTAAAAGCTCAAGAGCAACAAAATTTCTGGTGTTGCCTGTGTTACAAGTTGTCAAATTTCTACATAAGTCAAGTCCAACTAGAATCATTCTTCCAAGAGCAAAGATGCAGTTTTGAATGTTAGTTTAGCAGAGAACCCCATGGAAACTTGTCAATAACTATTGACATATGGCCATTTTTTTCCATGGCTTCTGTCTGTGGGAAGGTCCAACTTCTTACTGTCAGGCTTTTATTGTATGCACTTTGTGAAGGTAGCAATGTCTCTCTGTGAATTGACAGCTAAGCCATGGGAAAACAGTAGCAGTACAGATGTTTTTCCAGACATCCATCATGTTCAATACCTCTTTGTTGCATGTGCAGAAAAATGACATTGTCCTACTTAATTAGTATTCTTTTGTTTCCTCACTGATGGATAGAATCTCATACAAGTGAAATGCAAAAAAAAAAAAAAAAAACCACCAAAACCCACAACCAAAAAAAGACCCCAAAAAACAAAACAAAAAAACAACCATACAGCAAGCCTGAGCAGCAACCCCAAGCCTTTGTTGTAAACCTAAAAGGAGGTCTATGAAAAGGAGTTATGAAAGAGGACTTAGCTCATTTCAATTGTGAACTGACTTGAAAACAGTGGTGAAAAAAATTATGAGTGTCATTGTCAGGCCAGCAAATATTCAAAATGTGGTAACCCAAGTCACATTACAAGAAGATATTTTGAGTGTGAGTTTCTTTTTGGAGAAAGAAACTGCAAAAACTGTTTAAATCCAATTTATTATAATTCTACTGTATGACCTTGCATTGTAAATTTGATACTCTATGGTGCAGTATACTTAAAAGTATTTGTTAGAAAGCTCAAGCAAGACACACAATACTGTTATGAAAGCAGATGAGAGTTTACAGTATGCTTCCAACCTAATAACATCCTATGGACTTCCCAGGACTGAGTCAGGGGTTTCAGGTCAAAAGAACAAAGATTTACCAGAGAGATTTTGGCAGAAGGAATGATATACATGGCTCTACTTGAACTTCCTAAATTATAATTACTACTCAGGGGAATAAACTGCATGCATGAAAAATAGATTTTCAATACATGGAGTTAAAAGTTCCCCTTGTGTCTGTGTTTAATCATGACATATGATTTTAATGCATTTACCAGAATGGGCAAGAAACAGAAATAATGTTATCCTTGCCTGGAAAGTTCCTACTTATTTTATTAATATTTTAGTTTAGTAGAATGAGCTACTGCTGTTACATTAAAAAAAATTAATATGGTAACCAGTATGACTCCACCACAGATAAATAAAGCAATCCAGTCTGTGTCCTAAGGATACCGTTTTCTGAATTAAAACAAGGCATAGACATAAAATAAAAAAAAAGTTACTAGAAAGGAAACTACGAGTAATTACCACAAACCTTCCAGAATGATATTGCAATAAAGGAAGTACTCATGTGGTCATTTTTTTCCCCCTAATTAATCTGGAGGATTTCATGTGGACTTGATTTTTAGGATTATTTTAAAGAGAAACAGTTTAACCATCTTGAACTTGTGGAAACTCTCGGAAAATATGTGGTTTGAATTGGACATGCAGCTTATAAAACCATGAGAATATTGACAGACTCTTTAAACTCGTTATTCCCATTACGTGGTTACTTTTCCTGATATTTCTTACATATGTAGGATGAATGTTTATTCTTTTTGATGTTTCAGTGTATGCCAAAGGCATTTCTAATATTATCTGAGTTCCGGGTTTTGTAGTTTGTGGAGCTGAATGAAACCCAAAGTTTTGCAGTTTTTTTCTAATTTCTTCTCTTCTTGTACCTCTTTTGTAGACTATTGTAAGACATTAAATCAGACTTTTTTTTCTCATGGAAGTTTCCAGTTTTTCAGAACTTCAGTGTCATCTTACAGATCATTGGGAAAATTCCAGGCTGATTGTATTAACTGCAACAGACCTAAGGTCCTAATGGAGATACAAAGTTACAAAAGAAATATCTCTGAAGCCTTAACATATATGACAGGGGTTGTGTTAGTACCAGATAGCCTTGCATCTAATCTCACTAGCTAGAGTGTTTCAATTTTTTTCTCCGTTTGAATCCCTTGGGTAAGGTAGGATTGTTCCACAGAAGAAAAAGTGAAGGAAAGCAAAGTGTTCAACATCTGTACATATATTTGCTTTCTATTTGTTGTGGTTTGGGGGTATAAACCTATACTTGTTTCAGATATGTATTTCTTCTGTTATTTTATGGTTAAATCTGAAAGACAAATGGGAATTTGAAGTAGATTGAAAATTAAATAGTTTTCAAATAGTTACTGCAGACCATTTTGTTGTTCTTAATCACATGCATACTGTATTCATTGGAAAATTTTAAAATGTCTTAGTCATTTTTCTTAGATGCCTTAAATTTCATAGAATATGCCTGTTTAAAAAAAAATCTAAGGGTAAATAGAGAAGTGCATCTTCTAATTTGGAAGGTTTCTCATTTAAACTCCTGTGTCATAGACGCATTATGAACAACATTGATTTTCCTGACCTCAGCTGAGCAACATCAAGACTTAGCCTAGATTCCTTCCTACCTTAAATTTATCATAAATCTCATATCTGCCAATATTCTGTATTGGAATGTTTTGTGCACATTAGCAATATTGTAAAATCATATTGTATTCAGTGACAGACCACCAAATTTATTGCACAACAGGTTCATCTTAGCACTTCATGCATTATGAATAATAAAAGTTATTGATTCTAATGACAGATTATGATATCATTAATTTTTCTAGTTGTGGAGGGCATTTGCCCAATTGATACTGTACAGATATTCGCTAAAACAGCACAGCCACAGGAAGCTTTCTTTATTCTATAACAAGGTTGTTCATCATAATTATGTTGTGTCAGCACACCCATATAGGTCAACTTGAGTTCAGAAAGATAAGATTATATTTTGTTCTCAGTGCTGCACGTGTTTAAATGTTTCCCTCCCTTTAAAAATAACTGTAGTTACATGTAACTCTAAATAATTTCTGTTCTATGAAGTATGCCCCCCTTATAATTTAGAAAACAAGAGCTGTTTCAGGAAGCAATTAATATAATGTTAAGCAAACCACATTGTTTCAGTGACAATATTTAATCTTAAAAGTGAATGGGAAATACACTTTGCCATAATACTTTGGTATTTCTATGCATTTTCTCTGCTACAAGTCATTATTATTAGTAGTAATTTTTTGCTGAAGTCATACAAAATTGTTTTCAAAGTGCTGAAATATTTCTGAAAGGCTCACGAAAAAGAAAAATATCTTTTTCTGCGTACCATCTTCTTCAGTCTTTCTCATAACTGATTTAAATATATCCAACTTCTTTCAAAATATGCCAGGAATATCCTCCTTTTGGCTAAAAGCTAGAAGGAACTATTTTAAATTCAGCAGACAACATATTTTTGCATATTATTGTCATTAACACTGAATATAAATTGCCTTCCTCCCATGCTGTGGAAGATAAATTTCCAGGAAGCATTTTGGCAGAAATTTATTTTTCTTGAAATATCAAGAGTTCATATATGCTGGGGTTTATGTGATTATATACTGTGATCTATTTAGTGTGTATGATTTCTCCTCATTTCTTTCCTTTCTCCAAAAGGAAGTAAATATCATTACAAAAGAAAAAAAGAAAAAAAAAAAAGATGGAAAATGAGCCTAAAAAATTGCTGTCATTTACAGCATACTTGCAGTACAATACACCTTCTGTATGATTATTCATAGTAAAAGGTTGTGGAAAAAAGGTAAGCAGATTTTAAGTATACAGCAGTAATAATTATCAAAATGAAGTCTTTTTTAAACCATTAAAATCTCCGTGCACTATTTCAAAACAGCCAATTAACTTACATTGCATACTGGCTTAAGTGAGCTGATCAAACACAGAAGCACTCCATCAGTCTTCATCTTGAACTCCAGTTCTCTAAAGGTTAATGTATCATCCTCCTTTATTGACTTCAATGGTTTCAGTTGTTGATATGTTAATATATGTATTGGCAGTAGATTTTAATTTCTTTCTCATTTCTTTAAGATGCAAAAGGCATAATATTCTTCAGCAAAAAAAATCAGGAGGAATAATTATAGGATGATTATTCTTCCTTCCCTGCCTCCTTTTCCTTCTCCCTCCAATAAATAAAATAAATAGGAAGGCTGTGTTCTGGGAGAAAAATCACAGACAAGCCCATATTGTTCCACTTCTCCTTTAGTTCATCGCAATTTAATATGTAAATTTATTAGCACTCACTTCATTGGAAAAGATCAGTGTTATTTCAAGCTACAGAAATACATTGAATGGAGATTTCATTTTAATTAGTCTGTATTTCCCACTAGTGAAGCTTGCAATTCTCATCAGTCCTCCACTTGTTTTTGACTAGGGAAGTTTACATGTTCCAAACTTACTCTGGTGAGACCTTGAATTTACTTTAATGGTAGCAAGTATTGGGGATTTCTATGTATATAGATCTCATAGTTGTCCATAGTTATGAATGTCATTTTGAATGACGTGTTGCAGCTCTCAGGTTGATTGGAAGTGAGCCCAAGGGCATAGGTACCAGGCAAAGATGATTTTACTAGGACAGTTTGCATAACAAGCAACTGTCATCTCATTAGCAAGCATAGGCATTTTTGCCACGTGCTGTTTAACACATCATCACACCTGTTCACACTTCATTGTCCCAAGAATTCAGTTAGGCAGATTTCTGTTGGCTTTATTTTTTCATTCCTTACTGAGCGTTGGTTATTCTATACCAGATTGAGAGGTGTGAGGTAAGTGCAATTTAGGCTTTAAAATATGAGTACTTCTCTGAGAGCGGGTAAACACCAGGATTATAGTTTGAATAATAACCAGCACCAGTGACTGTTTTATAGCTCTTCCTGCTACTTGCTGTTCTTTTGGAAACTACATTATCTATCCCTATAGTCCATAAAGTTGACCACTTTTACCAATGTTTGGTTTGATGAGTAATCTGCCTTTGTTTCCTCTACTTGTTTTAAAAGGCACCCCAAAGCCCCAGGGTAAGGTTTGTCTACAAAAAAGAAAGTGAAGGTATAACCACGTTTTGCACAAGTCATTCCTTCAGCTTGGTAGGTCCTTGTGTACCTATGCAATGGTAGCTCTGCCAGCTTTGGCCCTGGACGACACATCTTGGGGGAAGGCTATCACCTTCAGGCTGGGCTTCTGGCCCACCAGTAGCCAAAATGCAACTTATCACTGCTGCTGAGGTGTCTGGTCAGCCAAAGCAAGCACCCAAGGCTTATCTGTCCCTGCAATTTAGCTGCAGGGCTGAGAGGCAAAGTACTTTTTCAACCCTAAAGAACCAAGAGAAAAATGTTAGATGAGCTGGGGTCACAGAAGTGAGTGGATGGTAACAGGGAAAAATGTGAGGAGTGGATTGCAGCAGCAGATCTGAAAAAGGTGGGAAGAAAGAGAACAAGGAGATATGGGGGAAGGCTGATTTCACTGGTAAGACAGATGGAGGAATGCTTTGAAGTGAAGAAGGGGGTGGAGAGGAAGCCAGCCTTGATAAATTGGAATTGCTCACGGCCCACCTACTCAGCCAAGTTGTACTGCTTGTCCAGCTCACCCTTTTCATTTGCTGATGACTGTAGTTGTGGAGGCAGCTGCATGCACCTTGCCTTTCTCAGAGTAAGCACAAGTTAGACAGGTGTGTAAATTCAGTGGGGGGAAAAGTCTCCAACCTGCTACATAAATGGAAGTGTCTGGCACCATTTTTTATCTCTTGGTGTATAAGAAAAAAGCAAAGTATCCTCTATACATGCCTTTGGTGTTTTGCCAATCTAAAAATAGCACTTTATTTAGTTCACTTTTCCCTTTACATGTATCTTGTTGAACATACAGTACTCTGCAAGTGCTACAGTATTTCTGCATTTTTGTCATGTCCTATTTCTTAATCAATCAGAAATAGATAGCATTAACAATTGGGTTCAGTGATTAAAATCTGATTCTTCCGTTGCTCTTCTACAGAGAATGTGCTGTGTGTTGGTGCCTACCAAATTTCCTTTGGCCACCACTTGGTGTGTTGACATAATCAAATACAAAACATAAGTGTAGGATGGCAAGTGACTTACATTTGATCCACTTAAGACTGTGGAGTTCCTAACCCTCCTTGCCAGCATTTGCCCTGTTATTTTAAATAGCTGTCAAAAACAGTGTGTCACTTGCTGTTGCTATGACTATACCTTTATCATTGCCCAAACTGTGCCAGAAACTGGGACTTGCAAGGTTATTTCATAAAAAGCTATGCATTTTATTCACTGATATCTTGATGAATATTTGCAGATTTGATCCTTGCAGGTATTTCTGCATAAATAGAGTTTCTTTTTTAGTGAAATATCTGTGAAGTATCATATACCCTCAGCTAGAAATGATTTGAAGAATGCAACTCCTCTCCCTCTTTCATTTTCTTTTCATGTGTTTTCCATTACAGAAAGCTCAGAGGTGATGCATCAAAACAGATCAAGAGACCCAGTTATTGCTCATATGTTGTGCACACAGACTCTTCTAGCACATTTTCAAATATAAGTTTGATGGCTTTTCTCTCATGATTAAGACTAGCATTTCTGAAATGCTCCAAAAGCACATTAAATTTTTGGTTCACTTGTCTTCATGCTGTATCATCAGGAGGCTGGTACTTCTAGGACAAGGGCATGAGACTGAAATTCAATTACTGATTGCAGTCCCCATTTAGAAGGAATTAGGCTGCTGCCAGAACTTCAAGATAAATAGAAAGATAAAGAATAGTGTAAATACTTACTCTTTCTGCTCCTTCACTTATTATGAGAATCAGAGTAGTTTCTGCTTGCTGCAGGGTTAATGCAGTGCTGCTGCCTGCTGCTTTACAAGGCTCTGCAACCCCTTCTGTTCTCTGAAGAAGGATGTAGCCCTCTGTGAAACAAACAAAAAAAGGCCTTAAGTAGAAAACATGAATCTGCAATCCTTATTTATTCAATAGCAACATAAAGTGAGCAAGACGCTATCCTTCAAACCACTAGTCTCCTGGCTGGGTAGCCTGGAGGACTTGATCTCAGATATAAGAAAACTCATTACTCTTTTTATTATTCCATAGGAAAACCTGAATGTTTCAGGAAAGGTTCACATCCCTCAACTTTCTTAGATATGTCCTGCTGTTAAACATGTACAAAAGCAGCTGTCAAAACTATAACATCTAGACTCATACATCCTCTAATGTGTCACACCACTATGTCACTGGGGACTGAGCATGTGGCTTTTTCCATTTTATGTGTTCCTTCCACCCTAGATTGTTCTCATTTTTCTAGCCCTTTTGCTCTTACCCACTGGCCAGTCCTTATGATGCTCAGCTCTCTCTTACCACAGGTACATAGTATTAACTGTGGTTTTGCGTTTCATAACTCACACAGGTACATTGGAAATTCTGCTGGCTTTGAAGAAAAAGCAGCATTGTCTATGAGGAGGCAAAGTCCATAGCGCATTATAAATGTTATGTATGTTTATTGTGTGTTTATTACAGTCACTCCAGAAAGGAACAGATCTCCCTATGACCCAGGACCAATCTGTTGAACTCTTGTTGATGTCACAGCAAATGCCCATCAAAATGGCACTTAGTTTCCATCTGCATGCAGCTGGATTGACTCTACTCAGCCTTCTTCAAGGCATAAGCCAGGACGTCAGGAGCTGATTATGTTGCATATTGTAAAAATAAAAAAGCAGATACAGGTAAATATGATGTCTGTTTCTGTGGAGACTTCAGAGGAGACTTGAAGGAATTTACATTGTTCCCCCTCCTTCACTTTCCATATCTTCTCAGAGTGTCACATATTAAAAGTAATGTTTTAAACAAATAATCTGGTATTAATAGCTCCTGCTGCTCTCAGAAGTGTTGTCAGATTATAACAGTCCTCTGCAGTTGCCACCATGTGCTCTGTTTTATACTTCTCCCTTGTAGTCAATGTGGTTTGAAACTGTATTGCCAGCTATGGGGAAAGAAAGTTGCCTCTCATGGAAGCTGTGTATCATTTTATGGGATCAAATGCTAGCAAAACAGCCAGCTGCAAAATTACACATGCCGAAGCAAAGACTGTGAAACATTTTTATAGAAATCAGGACTACTTTTCTTTGTAAAGGTCTCTGATGGGAGTCCCAATACAATACTACTGCAAAAAGGGCTGGTACTATCCTTGGGTCTGTAAGCAAGTCAGAGAAGAAACGTCTTTTTATTTGCAGGTAACACTGGTGAAACTGCTCCTAGAATACTGTGCCCAATTCTAGTAGGTACGTTTCAGAGTGTTCTTTAAAAATTAGAGAAGGTGTGGAAAAAAGGAACAAAAATTTCTTTGTAGAAAAATAGATTCTTGTGATAGGCCTCAAGCTCAGCCTGTGTTAAATTTAAAAATAAGAAACATTTAGTTTTCTTTTTTAACAGAGAGGCTGTTAAACTCCTGGGACCATTGGTGAATTGTCCATGTGTTACTGTGTGCATAGTGAAAACTTATTAGAAAATAGTTTGGCCAAACACAAATTATATTCTAACCAAATGCAAGTTAATGAGCTCAATACAATGCTAAGGAGATGACATTTTAGATCTAATGGTCCCTTCTGGCCTCAGTCTCTGTAAACTCAGAGCTAATTAAGTGACCATTTTCCCTGAGTAAGAACTTCACTATCTAATCACAATGTAAGAACTTATAACTTCTTATTGTTCCCTAGAAAAGACATTTGCCTGACATGGGAAGCGCTGTATGCTGGCATGCTGCAGAATTTGCATAGCTGTTCAACACACAAAGTCAGCATGTGAGAACATCTCTTTTCCAAGAAACAAAATGAAAAATACTTGACACTTGAAAATTGCAAGAACATGATTTGAATGCCATTAGGGGATCTTCTCTCACATTTTGTATTACAGGAGTCAAATGTGTAACCCAGGAACAGCACTTCTGTTATGTTTGCTTTAGAAAACTGAATATAGATTCCTCAGGCACTGTTTTTGCAGGCGATCCCATGTGAGACAGGAGCAGTGGGGAGGAAAGTAAAGCAAAAGCTCTCTCCATCACAGCCTCTCCAGACAAGTTTTTAGAACTGATAGGAGAAAAGTGGAGTCTACTTTTAGCTTCCAAACCAAAATCCAATTGCTCTGTAGTTTTCAGGCTGTTTGGCTAGGCCATTTTCTTTCCCACTGAGAAACACTCATAAAACTCATGTGGTTTATTTGAAGATTAGTGTGGAAAACATTGAACATCTGTCTCCTATCTTCTGACAGGCTGTGTAAAGATGTATTTCAACAAAGTGGATTGCAAAACTCATGATCTCAACTTGAGCCATTTTATGCTGGTTATATCTGTGCAGGGAGGCATAAGTCTGAGAGATGAGTAATTTTCTTTTGAAATGATCTTGTTTTCAGTTAGCCTTTGGGAGACCTCCCCTATGTATTGACATCAGTTCTTTTTCCTAATATGTCAAAATGGTTCACTGCACTGAAAAGAAAACTTAGGGATACAAGTTGAGGGGACAGGTGAGCTTGAAATGCTTCACTATAAAGGGGCGTCAGGGAGGGCGGCTCCATGCAGGTCTCACTGCAAGACGAGGGGAGTTCCTCATTTTGAATAGAAATCCTCAGTATGGAATGCCGTGACAGGAGCTTTTATAGGTCATTAAACTTTTCTTCTAAAATCTTCCACTTTTCTCTTATTAGGTTACTCTGTATTTTTGGAATCATGACTTCAGATTTGACAGATTCAAGTCATGTAAGAAAGAAAAAGATACAGCCATGCATATGTCATTTCTATTTGGCTTAGTTTGTGCTTTATTCCACTGCTTGCTTTCTTTCCCCTTCTGTCTTTCTTTCCCTGCCTACCAGGTCAGGGCTTTCAGAATAATCGTGCTTTTTTTTTTTTTTTTTAAATATTTTTCACAGCTCCAAGGTCCAGAAGTAAATTTTTATTTAAAAAAAAAAAAAAAGGAGACAAAAATAAGCCTCTTTTAAGGACTCTTCTGAAATTGCTTGGTTCCAAGTGTTTGGAATACATGAAATACTGTGACTGTCAGTAAAATCAGAAGGACTGGTGCTGTTTAGGTGTTTCTTCTTTTGTGCACTACTGTGGTTTGAATCTTTGTGGGGGATGTGTGTGTAGGCTCAGGACCGACACAGCACTATTTGTCTTTGTACAGTTTGCTGCTATAAATACATGCAGAAGCCCTAACTCAACTTATTCTTGTGTACTCCCCAGCTTTATCAAGGCTTTGAAGATAATCCTGGATAGGATCAATACTTGACTTTTGAGGTTACATCTTCTGTTTGCATTTACTGAACTTTAACCCCCTCTGAATGCCTTCATCCGATGCCTGAAATGCAAAAACATCAAGCTGGCACTGGCTAATGCTGAAGAAGACATAACATACCAGGGATTTCCCTCTGCAGGATATTCAAATTATTTTTAGAACAGAAGTCCTAAGGCAGCTTTTAAAGTCTATAGGAAATCATTCTCTGTGGCTGAAGAAATGGGTTGGATTCGTCCTGCACTCACACTGCATTTGTGCAACATTCAACAATCATATCCCCATTTACATAAACCTGATTTTTCTGGCATGTGACCCAGAGATTTTTTGTCATGTATTCTTCATTTCTTGGAGTGACTTCATCACAGTGTTGTGGAAGGTATTTCTGAATAGAGTGCTTTAGTACTATTCATTGCTGTTTCCAGCATTAAGACTGGTTTGTACCTTGTTAACATTCCTTTGCCTTGTGATGGTATCCTTTCTGTGACTTAACTGGGTGACTGAGGAACTAAAGAAGGTTTGGAGTTTAAGTCAGTGTGAGCAACAAGTCACTGAATACACAGAGTGTATACAGAAGCATGATTATGACCACTTGCCAGCAGCTGTTGGGTCACTGGAGTGCCTCATACTGCAGTTCAGTGGTGCATTTTAAGAGCTAAATCTGGATTTTTTTGGATGAGCTTTCCAGTTTAAGGCTTTCTCCAAGGCAGTATGGAATGAGCTTTTAAGGCAATACACAGTTCGAATTACTGTAGTAATGGATCACCTGAAAGTGCATAAATTAAATTTCTGTTTATTTTTTGAACTCTAAATCCATTATCATCGTAGAAGTACAGACTGGGCTCACCCTTGCAGGAATAAACTTGCTTTTGCTAGTAAGACTCCTGCTCCTGCTAAATCCCCAAAAGAGGATTTAGGTCTAGTGGGACACCTCAGAGATGGTAGCTTCAGTTCAGGACTGGAAAGAGTAGACGTATCTCCAATTCTTCTACATACCTTACATTCACAGGAACATATGTTCACTTGGTGTATTGCAGATCTGCCCATTGGTGAGAAAAAAAGATGATGTCTCGTGCCTCCCATTATCTCTTCTTTTGTCCACTGGGTGCTCTCAGCTGGAGGCAAGTCTCAAACATTAGCTCCCTTACAGTTTCTGTAAACACATGTGGTTTTCATAGTGATATTTTAGAATGTGATCATCACAGTGGTAAAAGCAGTGCACAAAATCTTCCTTGTCACTAAACATATCATAAAATGTAGATGATTTCAGAGCAGGCAAGCAATTAAAGGAAAAAGTAGTGAGCTATTTTTAAAGGCTTGGATTTTAGTTTTCTGTTTCTTGTCTGCTGTTTTAGCAGTCAGGACTGGAAGGTAGCAATTGCAATGCAGGTTTCAATGCTGTGCTTTAAAACAGCTGGCAATTGACTTTAACTGTAATTATTGGCTTCTTACCAGTATTTACAGCTGTGTAAAGATCAGAGCTTTGAATCTAATTTTTGGGGTTTATCTGTATTGTTCTATTACCTTCCTAATTATCTTTTCATCACTTTTATTTAGATCTTGCACTGAGATATAATTACTTAAACCAAAAATTCTCTATGGATTGATTTCCATAAATTACAAATATGTCATGTGTTATGTTACCAGACAAAAGGTCAGCAAGCCAATTTGTTCCCCTAGTAGAGTATTTGCTAGAGATTGGACAACAATCCTCTGCGAGAAGCTGGCTGTTGTAATTCTTGTCTTTTATTCTAGGTAGAATAATAGCTAAGGCTGATTGTGGAACGGAATTAGAATACCTGTCAAACAAAGCATTCAAAAATTCCCAGTAGTTCCTAGTGAACATTCTGTGAATGACTAACCTTCGCAATAACTGGTGAAATAGGAGCACACACACAATTGTTTTGAGAGATCAGTGGCACAGATTGATAATCCTCTTTTAAAATGTTTTAAATCTGCTCTGGTTATTACTCTGTTGTTAGCTGCTGAAAGCTTGGATTCACTGGAAGAAAACCAGTCATGTGAGTGAGGAATTCAGGATCAGACCCTGTAGAGACAGAAAATGATTTTGCTCTCAGTTGATTAAAATATCTTTGAGTACAAAGACTGTGTTGAGAGGATATGCGTTTAGAAGGAATAAATTTGTTGTTCAGGCACTGGAATGGGATTCAATTTCCCATTCTGCCAGTCAGCACCTCAGTTCCTGAGCACTCCTGCTGTTGAATAGATTATAGCACATTTTCATCCCCACATTTAGTACGTGCATGTACCTTGCCATGCACAGTGTGCTGCTGATCTTACTTGTCAGCTGAATGCACTCTTATAATAAAAGTGACAACAGTGATAGCAATAATAGTGGAGAATAGGGCTGACAGACCTAGTGAAGAGCAGAGCCCTGGGAGGTGGAAGTCCCCTCCAGCAGCTGGTCCCTTTGCTCTGTACCAATGAGAGATTGGCAGAAATGTCAGAGGTGAGCAAGGAGAGGGTGAGGATAGCCTGGGAAGGCTCCCAATACAAGTAAGCAGCATCTGAGGCTCATGAGGGCCATGTGTGATACAGCCATGTAGAAGCCCAACACTTATTAGACTTAAGAGGCTTCCCTTCCTGGTCCATACTACCTCTTGTGCTGAGCTGTGGCATGAGAGCCACAATGTCAAGGCAAAACACCCATGCAAGCCACAGACAGCTGAAAGACCAGCCACAGTGTTTCTGTTCTTAGAATGTATTTTTTTCTTCCAAATTAAAATATGCAGTATTGTTCATGGAAAAATTTCTGCTGTTTCTCTCCCCCATCAGCCCTTTGGTGTTTAGAGGCTTCCTTTGTTTTGTAAAAAGCCCAGATGCTGATACATAATTACAATATTAATTGGCATAATACTTGGATGGTAGCAGTCTGTATCATTGACAATCTTGTCTTCACTGCTTGAGTTCTAAGCTGAGAGTCCTGCAGAGCAGATCAAAGGGCCAAAATGAGCCCAGCAGTGGAGAGGCTCCTAGTTGGAGTGCTTTAAAACTTCCTCTGAGTGACAACTGATAAAAATGTTTTCTGCTGCCCCAGAAGCGTAGTGTTGTCAGAGGTCTAAAGGACAGTGCTGCGTTAGTGCTATAGACTGAAACGCGGTCCTGCAATTGCTGCTGTAACAAGCAAGCTGCAAGGTGGTCCCTGATGCTTCTTTGTCTTTCCTGCTCTTGTGAATCTTTCATATGCTTTTCTCCATGATTTTCTTCCCTCCTCTCTGCTTTACTAATTAAAATTCTAATCATTCTGACAGCAAGAGCTAGGGGGCGGTGGGAAAAATTCTTCCATGCTGGAGAAGGTAATTTCAAGGTGTTTTAGCTGCCAAAGAAATGAATGGAAATAATGGAAATTAGACAAAGAAACTGGTTGTCAGAAGGGGATGAGTTAGCTGCTCTGCCCCCTTTTACTATAATAAAATATTAAACTTCTAAAGGAAAAAATAAAACAGGATTCATCCTATATATTATTACCATATATTTAGAGATAATATAACTTGGTTTACCTTTCTGAGTAGGGGAAGGTTTTGTGTGCATTTGTTAACATCAAAATGATTTACTCACCTTGTAGTGAATGCAATGTCAAATATTTAACTTGGTTTGATGTGTGATTGCCAATGATATGCAGTATGTGCTTTTGTGAGCTGCAGTTGGGAAAATTCATTTAAAATGTACAGAAGACTGCAGATACATATTTAAAATGACAAACAGTTCTTGATGCAGTGTTGTGGGTTTCATGCTGCAGATATTGCAATATTAGAATTTATAAAATGTAAACTACCATGGTGTTCAAATCTCATCAGCTATTTATTCAGTCATTTTCCTGGCTTTGTAGAGGTAATTTTTGAATACATTTAATGAAGAAATTTACATATTTCTTCAAAGTGTATGCTTTGGTAGTGCAGTTTAATAATACACAGTTGCGTTAGGATAGAAAACCGTGGTGGTCTCTATCACACAAATGTATGGGCTGAGCAGACACGCATATACTTGCTTACAAGGAAACATACAGACACACAGAGTGTGTGTCTCTGCCCTCAGGTCTGCACCAGGTATATGTCATAATCAGGGTAAATTAAGTGTCTGAGAGTTTGCAGCAATTCAGTTCAAGTAAATGCTGCACGAACTTTTAACTATTCCACAAACTAAATCCAAAGTTTACTGACATATCAAAAAGTATACAGTTCAATTCTGTTACTACTGTTTTTCCTAGCTCTCATAGTAAGGAGTTAGAGGGTTTTACAGAGAGTCAAATCTCACGGTATTTAGAGGCAGAGTATTCCGACATGTTTGAAGCTTTTTCTCCAAACTCAGGATAAAAAGGGACAAAGGAGAAGATAATGCTTTGAGTGTTGGGACTGTATTGCATTCTGGTATTTGTGTCAGGACTGTTTTTGGACAATGAGGAAATGCTTCTGCAGCCCCAACTTTGCAATCGGAAGAGCTGCAGAGTTTTGTCTTGCTGCCTTGCATCTGTAGTTGCTTGCAGGGATGGGCATTTCAGAAAATGCACATCCTTTTCCTTATCAGACTCTCAACATTTTTATAAACTTACCATGACAGAACTGTAACACTTACTTCAGCTATTTTGACAAGTCTTCAACAACTTTGCTAGGGGCCATCATTTGTCTTTTACTAGCTAATGAAGAGGATCCCTTCCTGAAAGCTGTTTCCTTTTGCCTGTCATTCCCACAGTGGTTTTTTCATTTACGTGAGATTTCAGTGCAAAAGCGGGTCCCAGTCTTATCTAGAAAATGCTGGACTACTGGACATTTCCCTGCAGGAACAGTTACTAAGTGACTGAGGTAATGCATATTTGTTATAATTGCTTTTAAAAAAACCTCATTAGACTCTTGCCCATGTCCAGCTAGTTCCACTTCAACAGTTCACTCAAAGAGATGAAATTTTACCACTACTACATGGTCGAATGTGTTCTTAATCAAGGAGTAGCAGCCATGCTACAGAATGTACAGTACTGACGTAAGGTACTGGAAAAGGAATAGTTCTTCATTCTGCCCAACCAACCCCTTTCATCTCCTAAATTATTTTCTTTTCACTTTAAAAAAATAAGGGGAAAAGAAAAAAGAAACCATGTGGAATCTTTCATTCTCCCTGTGGTGAAGTGAAGTCAAAAGAGAGGAAATGCAAACCCCAGACAGGCATTTTCTCATTAATTTACAAATCAGTTTTCTCTTGCTCTTCACCCTACTTGATTTTCCCTGACAACATTTTAAAAATGGGCATAAAATATGTACACAGAAAAGGAACTGGGAAGCTAAAATACTTGCAACCCCTCTTGTTTTCAAATGAAAGTATTCATATTGACAATGGGACTTCTTAGTTTACTTGGAGAGTCAGGTGATCCTGCCCTTATATGCAGGTTTTACAGAGTGAATGTGTGCAGTCATCTTTGAAAATGTCACTTTAATAGCCTATGTTAAATAAGTGGTGGGGAGGAGTTTAGATTATACCTTTCTCCAGGACTCAACAGTCTAGGTTAATCAGAAATCTGTGGGTGGGAGGCAGTGATGTGTCTTTAACTGAAAATTACTGAAAGTTAAAAAAAAAACCCAAACCCAAAAAACCTTTATTTTAAAAATTAACAACAGTTCAGGAAAGTGCTTATTTTGACTGATCTGATTCATGCATAATGAGTAAAAAGTCTCATTTACATTATAATGAAAAAGCAAGCGTAATAGCTACTGAGATGTGGTCAGCTGACTCACTTCTGATATTACAATTCCATCTTCTAACAATAAATTGCTCTGTGTCTGCCTTTGAAATCAAATCATAAATCTCATCTAAAGAGATTTTTTTAATGCAAGAATAAGTTTTTAAGAGAATAATTATTTACCAGCATTATCTTCTTGGCACTCTCAGCATCATGATATGGGTGGTATGGATGACTGATGTCAAATACAAAATTTTATTACAACAGATCAGGTTCTCAGGTGGTGTATATCTGACACTGATGGAGTTTCCATGTGTATATTAAATGAGGATCAGATCTATTATATTTTTCTTATGGATACCAAGAATAGAAATTGTTAAACCTTTAAAGGAGAGCTAAGGGCTATTATTTCACCAAAAATGGTGATAACTGCTTTATCTTAGAAAAGGAGGATTTAGACCCACTGAATTCTTAACCCAGAAAAGTGGCAAAGTAGCCCAGGAGAGTTAGGAGAGTTGTAGGGGAAATAGTTAAGATGAAATGTGGAGATAAATAACAGCAGAGAAATCTTTCAAAGCTTTTGGTCAGCCTGGAATTTCGAATGAGGTTTAGGGATGCAGGATACCTGTAGAGGTCCAGGGATCCTACGGATCTCTTTCCCAGCCTGCTGCTCAGAGCTGGGCTATGGCCCAGGTTAGATCAAGTCAGCCATGTCCTCATCTAGTAGAGCCTTGGAAGCCTCAAAAGTGGAGTTTTTACCCCCTTTCTGCCTTGAAGCTCAATCTGAGCTTACAACTCCCTTTCCTTGTATGTGTGCCTGAACTGTGATGTTATAGAGTATTCTCAGTCCCTTTGGTTGGAGATCTTCCACCTTTATATAAACTAGTCACTGAGCTGGAAAGAGGGAATGAATCTCAGCAGTGGTGGCTGGGTCCCCAGTCTAAAGGGTATTTAATTATTTATACACAGGGAGAGAACAACTACACCAGGGCCCAAAAGCCTTCTCCTCTATCAATACTGTTGTGGTCTTGGGACAGAGGGATCCAAATGCCTTTAAACAGAGTTGGGACTGAACCCGTGCAGGACAAATGCTCTAATCACTGAACTATTAAGTAAAACAGAGCTACTATTGCTCCCTCCAATTCTTGGAAACTCTCTCATTTCATTGCTCTTGCTATTGCTTGTCTTATGAACTGGCCAGAAATGAAATGTTTCCCTGTGGGTAAAATAAAACATGAAGCAGTCTGGGAGGAGTGGGAGCAGAGGGTTTTCTATCACTTTTGCAAGATAGAAAACAAAGGAAAAGCAGTATGAGCTTTATTTGAATGTATCATATGCGTATTCTGTGGGGTTTTTTCCCTGTTTGGCTGCCCATCTGAAAAATCAATTATTTGCCCAGAGATAATCAGCGCTACTTCTGTATCCACATCCTCATAAAAAGAGAGTTGCATAATGAATATTTAAAATCTGCCTTTTGCATGTCAATGTGTAAATTCATCTTAGTATCTGAAGGCATGAAGAGAGAAATCTGTATGTTTGTGTCAGTGGTGGTTGCAAGGAAGGATTTTGGAAGCATTTCACGCAGCCGTTTCTGAATTCTCCTTCCCTTCATTTCCTCTCTCGGCTGCCAACAAAATGGGTTGACACAAGGCGAATGCCTGCCAAAGAACTTTAACAGGAGGCAGTTTTTAATTAACAGGGGCCAAAGAAGGTGATAACCCCAAGGGCAGTGAGGAGAAATTAACATGGAAAAGCAGTTCCACGCTTCTGTGGGTCCCAAAAGGCCATTCGTATTAGTGGTGTCTGTTCTGATTGAACCTTTGCCGTGTCTTTTTATTGATTCCCTTGTCAGAGTCTAACAAAAACACTGCTGGCCGTCAGTTGTTTGCTCATGGTGGCAGCTTATGGCTTGAAACAGCTTCCTTGTAAAACATTCAGCATAGTGAGGTCTGTCATTGTGGTTAGGATTTCCCAGAAATGATTAATTTTGTTAGACCTAGAATAAAACTCAACAAAATTAAAGCAAAAGCCTGAAGAAATAAAAGAAGCTCAGTCCACAGTTTCTCTCCAAGTAACCATTTCATCCTATTAACTTTTTGCTTGGCTTAGAGTAAAATGTTTTAATTATTAAACTTTTTTAAAGTGAACTTTCAGAGAAGATAATCATGTTGGCTGTTTCAGAAAGGATTTAGCCATTTAGCATATCTGACACTTGTGGAAAGTATTTTTAAAAAATAATATCCTGTGGATAAATATTTCAAGTTTCTCTTCCTGAGATGAAAATGAATAATAAATAAAGCTTGTAAGAGCTTGAGGAAAAACCTGCCTAGCAAGCAAATATAAATAAATAAATAAAAAAAAGAAATGTAATAAATAAATTAAAAGCTGACACCTTTATGTGTTTCAGTGCCTGATCCAAATTAACTAATGCCAAAAGGTGGAGGACCATTCTCTGCACAGCTCAGGAAAATCCATGCTTAATTTTAAAATATTTCTGCTGCACAGTTAACTCCACATAATCAAGAGCATAATTCAATAATATTTGAACAGCTGTATAAGGAAGTGCCCAACATTTGCCTTCTTGCTTCTTAGGGTCACTGAATAAGATTGTCATTACTTCAAAAGCAAGTACTGTTCCTATTTTCCTCTTCAGAGTCAGGGCCTAAATGATGATGCTCATTTGGTTAACTGATTTATTCAAAGAAAGTGTGGTTATCCCATTCCACTTGAAAGACTGTCAGCCTCAGTCCTTTAGAGGCATTAACTGCTTGAATATACACTCTGTCCTTGGAAAAGCATGCACAGCTCCCATTGACTTCAGTGGCAATGATACCTTTTTCAGAGTACAAAGTTGGATTCTATACTGTATCCTATTTTTCTTTCTGTCCTCTTTACAAAAATAATGCAATACATGCTTCTGAGGACTGGAGTTTGATTGTTTATTTACACTAATTGTTTCCAATATTTGCACAAGAGTTTCCAAGAGTGCACATTAATGCAAATTAAAAAAAAATAAAAAATCCTCAAACACTCACTCACAGACCAGTGAAAAGACTTGAGACAAGTGAGAGGGGGAAAAATGTCAGTAAGCTTGTTGGGGAAAAACCCAGTGCTCACAGGAGCATATATGGACATATGTAAATGAGTCACACACACATGTATGTAACGGTTTTGAGGGTTTCATGTAATTAGGCACAAATTATAACTTTTTTTGCAACTGCTGAGAAGTGTAATGAAGACATTAAGGCTTTGGTCCTTAAGTATTTTATCTTTCATACCTTTTTTTAAACTGTCATGCCACTCACAAATCATTTAAACCTTGAGTTCCATTGGCAGGCTGCAGACATGGGCTGGATAGTGAGGAAGGTCTGTGACCTGTTTGCATGGTCTACTTGTGCTCCTGGTTTCTGTTTGGTTGCTCGTATTAAGTGAGCTGGCAACATTCTCCTTTCTGGTTGTTTGATTGAAAAAAAAGTAGAAAGAACACATTTAATAGATAGTGATAAACCATGGATAATTAATTTCTCAGACTGCTTTTGGGTGTATAATCATTAATAGTGTAATGTAGTTTATTTTCAGGAGTCAGAACGAATGGTAACTTCGTACATTCATGAATTTGCTATCTACCAGGTTCGTGTATGTAAACATTTTCACAGGAAAAGTGTTTATGTTGTACAAAAACACCATTTCATATCAAAATATATTCAAAAACAGTTCTAGATTTTGAGAATTACAATTCTTCTGCATTAGTGAAAACAGGAGCTGGGCCATCCTCAGATATCTTCATTCCGTTCCCAGGACTAGTATAAGATAGGCAGCTATCGTTAATTGTTCACGTCATAATTTGTAATTCAGCCTCAATACTATTATGGAAGAACTCTCTGCAAATCATCCTACTTAAACAGTGTCACTCACTGCCAACTTTCGTCAAGTTGATTATTAATGCCAACACAATTAGTATTACTATTATTTGTACTATGGTCTGGAAAGCATAGCTAGGAAATGGACTAAGATCTGTTGTTTATCTCACACAGTTGATTAAGTATGCTTTTAAATGCAGTGTAATTTGCTTGCTCTTTTTGAAGGAATTTTCACCCCCTCAGAAGAGGTCATCCAAGGTAAATGTTGTCACTGATACTTGGCTTGCCATGATTAAAATGGCTAGGTCACACAGCCATGTAACAAGGGCTGTTTGTCTGGTTTTTGTTTTTAGAAGAAAAGGCAATTGACATCAAACAATAGGAGCTTTGGTAACAAATAAGCCTAGTGCAGCTAGAGAGACTGCAGATATCAGCACCATTGTACATTTGAACCCATAAGACTTCATAGCTACTGTTCGTTATTTGGCACACATTCTCAGAGATACCCCTCTCTCAGAGCTGCTGATGTGTTGTAGGAAACTGTGTGAAGATTTCCTTTTTTTTTTTTAAAAAAATTCTTTTTATTCTCCTAATAAAAACCCCACATAGTTTCTAGCTGAAAAACACAGTGCATGTGGGCTGGCAGTGTTGTTTGTTATTATCTCTGTATGTCACCATTTAAGTCAAGACAATGAACACTGAGAAAACATTATCCTCCGCTTCCCCTCTCCTGAAAACAAATCTCAGAGAAAATACTGACAAATGATATTTTAATTGGGTTGACCTCTAAAGTGATTAAATAATTATGAAACCTCTCCTCTTTAACAACTGCTTGAAGTACTTTATATTCTTTCCTCAAAGTGTAGCAGCTTTCAGCTAGTAGAAGTGTGATTGATTTTTCCATATCAGATACGATGTTATAGTCTATTGTTTCCATAGCAAACCTATAGCACCTGTCTTCAAAGCCAGGCTGCAGTCCTGCACTACCCAGTGATACTTTATGCTACCACATCCTTCCATTACAAGAATGAGTGGATTAATATTGATTTTTTCCTCTTGTCCAAGACTGAAAGTCCATCTTAACAGCAATAAATTACACAGCTGAAACATGAGGATATGCTTGCTCCTCCTTGGTGCTCATGACCAGGATTATTACTTTGTCTCAAAACCAATTTCTGATGTTTTTAACCCATTACAAGGCTGGGGGTTGTTCTTGGGTATAAACAATTGTTTGGGTTATGTTGCCAATAACAATTCAGATTTTCTAGAAAATCTGGAGTCCTTGATTGCAGTAACAGCTCTTGACTCTAATCACAAGTTGGCGAGAGTGATCTACCATAGTTTGCACATACCAATTTTTGGAAATAAACCAGCAAAGAAAAGCATGGGAGCAGGATTGCCAAGCAGTGAGAATCAAATACTTGCTCAGAAGAAGGTGAAATAGGGCAGGAACAGAGAAGATAATGGAACAATACTGACTAGCAGAAGTAGCACTCTTGGAAGTATAAGGATGCACCAAATTAATAAGATATACCTTTTATGAGTGGTGATCAGATAAATGCTGCGCATGATGATGCTGCTAAAACCCTGTACTCTGGTGCAACTTCTCACAGTTTCTTTTTCCAGCCTTATTTGACTGTTGAAGGAACACTTAAAATCCATATGAGATCTAAAATTTGCAGCAGGGAATAAATCTGCAGGAAATTAATTGTTAAGTTTAGACACCTTTATTGTTACTTCTTGATTCACCTGAAATGCCAGATTCTTCTGTGTTCTGCATGGTCAGTAGTGTGCTGCTGTGGCACCAGCTGGTCACTTGGGTGCTTCTATGCAATGTTTCATAAATACAGGGTTTTTTTTTATTGTGGTTTTCTGGTTCATTTGATGTGTTTTTATAGCAGGAAAGAAACTGTTGGTGTGCTGATTACAGATATAGGCCTTCTAGTCTGACAGAGACATGTGTGTAAAGCTTGAAATAGTAATATATGGGGCTAAATATAGGTGTCGAAGGGGGTCTAGCAGCACCTGCAGGAGCGAGCTGTGGCACTGTAGGGACATCACTGGGGAGATGTGTGAAGGAGGCTGTTGTGGAGAAGAGCCTGACCCCTCTGCAGTGTGAACCCCTGGACTAGTGACTCCCTGGACCACAGGAGGCTGCTTTCCACCAAACCCTGTCCTACAGAAGCATGGAAAATACACTCTATTAAAAAATCTCTCAGGGAGAAGATGCAACTGCAGGGCTGTAATAATAACCAAGTGCAAACAGGAGGTCCCTGAAGGAAAGGAGCTACAGAGCCAGAGGATCCCAATGGCCCTGGGCTACCACAGGGGCAGCACCAGTGGGTGTGCTGTTCTGGTGGAGACATCACCTCTTCCCACCCAGGCAACTCACTGTAGGTCCAGGGTGGCTATTTTCTTCTCTTTCCTGTTCAGGTAGCAGTTTCAGTAGTTTGGTGTAATCCAGGTAGCATTTAAACTGGCCTTCATGTACTATAATAATTTTTCTAACCCCTCAGCCCATTTATAAATGTATTGAGAGGCTGTGTGATTGTATTTCTGGAGGAGTTGAAGGTGCTATTGGTTTTGTTAGTTTATAGAAAGTATCAAGGCTATATAAATATTCCCAATCTAAAAAGTGCATTTTACTTTTTTCTACTGAGCTTTTTTTTTTTTTAAGCACATACAAACTTCTCTATTAACGAACAATTTCATCGGGTCAGCACTAAAAAAATAAACCATAGCTAGATCATAGATTTTCTCACACTTCAAGTTGTGCTAACAGTTCAGCACTTTTGCACCTGTTTTTGCCAAAATTTGTCTGATAGCTTTTGCTATTTGCAATATAAGAAGTATTAATTACAGAAAGACTTGGCCAAGTATTTCTTACTAAATTTAAATTCCTCTGGTTAAAATAATGATAGAAGCAGCAGAACAAAGATCATCTTGCCATACAAGCAGGATTTTACAGAGCTATAACTGTACCCTGGAAGGGTGTCTCTCATCATGGAGCGTTGACTAGAGCTGATAAATCTCAGCTAGAAATGGTCTCTAGTAAAATATGAACAACAGAGTTAGTAATCTTTAATCCAAAGATCAGATTTTTCTATCTAAATATAGACTTGAAATCTATATTCAAAATATTTTAAACATATTCAATATATTCAAAACATAGCTGTTGGAAGAAAATCTGTCTGCAAGCATAAAATGGGGATATATGTAGGTGAAGTTTTTCTCCAAAAATATGAGGCCTAGTATTCCTAGAAAAAAAAAGAAGCAAAACTGTTAACTCCTGCTAAAGTACTTTAATAAAAATTTTTCAAACAAAAATATTCAGCCTGTGGCAATTTTAAACATTGCTAAAAACCTTGTCTAAGCATATCTGCAGCTTTTCTGAAGACAGTCCTGAAGCTTTATCTTTTCTTGAAGTTTTTCTAAGCACTTAGGTAGCTTAGACAGAATTCTTTGCACTAACTGGAGAGAAAAAGATTTTTGGAGAGGGCTCAGAGTTCAAGCTAGCAAAATGTGTGTATGGGATGGGAACAGCCCACCCCAGCCATCTCTGAATTCCATGGCAGATGGGAAAAGGAAGAAGAAAATGAGGGGAAATTACAACCAATATGAAAGGAACATGAATTTCTTATTCCATTTTAGTGAACATGCAAGTAGAAATGTTTTGTAAACAAAATCACTTTGTATACAGCTGCTATAGTTTGAATATTGCTAATGTAGTAAAAGTTTAAATTACACTCCCGAGCAAGCAATTTTCACAACACTTTTTTTGACATGTTTAGACTCTGGTTTTAGTCACAAATTATTTGCAAATGAGTTTTTTCCTTATTTGCTATTTAGAATTTTTTGGCAGTGTTTTATGTGAAGAAATTTCATTCACTGAATCTCATGCAGATTTTTGACAGGAAGCAACTATTTGCATATTTATATTTGTCATGTGATGTGCATGCCGAAGAGGTGGCTACCTTTATATCCTGATGTGGTCTTCTGAGCTACATAGAGAGGTAAATGCTTTCACTTTTCTCAGGAAAAGTCTAGAGATATTTTTTTCCTTTCTTTTTCTTCCTTTTTTAAAAAAAATAACTCATTATCATTGTGCCTGAGTGTTTCACTCTAATGGCAAAGTCTTAGCAGCTGTTATTCATGCTAAAGTAATTCAAACGGGACATTTACAAATATTTTCATTTTCTCATTTCCAATGGAAAAAAAGACTTCACGTACTCAAGTTTTAAAAATATCTTGCTGACTGACAGGAGATAAACATTTGGCAAGAAACTAAGATTGGGTTACTATGTCTGTAAAAAAGGTAGTTTGTATAAGGACAAGTTTGGGGGAAGAACATTTTGGTGTACTATTGATCTACTTAGAGAAATTGATGAGATTTGGGGTACAAAAAAATCTTTTCTAGGTCATCGAGGTTTATAGCATGATCTTAATAGGTACCTTGACTGCTTCCTTATGCAAGAATGGCTGGTACAAATAGCTTCTTAGAGAGAAAAATGCCTTCAGTCTTTTTCCTCCAGGAGTACTTCACTGTATTCACTAGAAATACAGTGTATATTTCCTTCCCTGTAATACCGTAGCGTGACTCTGAATTTGATTACTATAAAAAAAATCATTTAAAAGAAGGATACCTATTTGAAAAGTTATTTATCTGGATATTTTAAAATATTATTAAACAATTATTAAGAAGACAGTGTGTATCATCTCTTCTGTTAGATTATATTTCCCCTTAGTATTACTAAAGGTTTTACATATTACTTTATCACGTTACATAAGCTGCTAATATCCAAAACTAAAATTTAAAATGAAAAAGAGTTCTCTTTTATAGAAACTAATCTCTCTGTGTAATCATAGGTTCACAATACGTCCAACTATTTTTATTGTCGTACTTGTTTTTAAAAATTTAAAGTGTTAGTATGTCAGATACAGTATAATTTACATTTTTATGAGTCTCATTAGAGTCTTCAGCCAGTGAAAACCACAAGGCTGGGGTAGATGAGGTGCGTGCTGGTGCCTGAGGGCAATGTGGAAACTCACTGTACTGCAGTAGATGTAATCTATTGAGTTTTGAAAAGGAGCGATATTTGTACTCTTATTTCCAGCCAGAGAAAGAAGAGTGAAGGCTCATTGGCTCCAACTTCCCTTGCCTCTTTATCCTTCCATGTCAGCCAAAGCCAACCCAAAACCCCTCAGAAATGCACCAGTGCTCATGCAGGTTAAAATGCAAAGTCCACAGAGGGGTCCAGGTCCCTTATGGTTTGTGGGTAGTGATGTTCTCTACAGCCTGGACTGGGTATTGAGGTCTGATCTCCTCCAGAGCCTGCCGTGGTCCTGTGCAAGCCTTATTGTGCTGCCACCTGAAACAAGGGTTAGCCCAGGCATTTTTATTGCCTCAGAGATTTTCAACTTCTATAAATACAAATGTCAATGAAGGTTTTTTGTACTCAGATTCAAAGCCATTTTCCTTCTAGCCATGAAAGAATAGTAAAGGAGTTATTATAAAAGCAGGACTGTGCTGTGTGTAGGAGTTGTGAAACATAATGTGTCTGGTATTCCTTGAATAAAGTAATTGTATCAGAAAATGTATTTTTGTTGTATATTTGTAATGAAAAAGGAGGAAGATGTGACTATAGCCATATACATCCTTCATAATACAGCTGCAAGTGTGTACTACCACAAGAACATTAAGGTTGCAAGTGAGCTACTAAAATGTTAAAGAAAAATTGCTATAAATAAGGTTTCCGTGATCCTATCTATTACAATGCAGTCATTAATTATATGGCCAAATACTACTTATTCTACGATTTCGGTATGTATGATACATTCCAACGTAATCTCTTAGCATAAAGTAGAAAAGACCTGAAAGAGCTCAACCATGTCCAAACTCGTTTCCTGTAATAATTTGGTTTTGCCCTAAGGTAGAAGCCTAAAGAAGAACTGGATAGATCCATTACTTAAGAAAACTTTGAGAGATGATAAGAACCTGGAGTGGTTTTTCATAGAAGAAAAAAGAATTAGGGAAGCTTTTATACTATGTATAAGCTCCCAAAAGGTAAATACCATTTTTTAAAAGGGAGCATAACCTATAAAAGAAGACTGTATAAATGGATGACTAATGTCAGCTCAGAAGTGTACGTGAAAATGACCTTGCAAATTAGAATAGGCAGGTTGAGTTTTCCTTTAGGGAAACATTGGATGTGCCTACACAAGCTTTTAGTTTTGATCAGGAGTGTGCTTTTGAAGCAGATCTCCAAGTTGTCTCTACTTACCGTGCTTTTGTTCGCGGCACACAGCAGTCTCAGCATGCTCAGCATGGATTTCTTTTAGATGCAACTGAAATGGAATACACCTGGAGAGGGCACCTCATGCACCCCAACCACAGCCCATGAAAAACAGTCCCAAAAAGAAAAACAAGTAGGAACAAGCATACAAATGAACCCTGAAATATGTGTTCTGTAGGTCTCAGGTTCTTGCCACCAACTGCAGGCCTACAGAGCTGTTTGGCTGTTCTGCTCATGTAAACATAGCCATAGCTGCAGAGTGTTGTTGGGGATGTAAAAGAACTCAAAAGAACAGATCCTATGGAATATTACAATTTATAGTTGATGATGTTTGATAAGAGGGGGGAAAACATAGCACTTTTTTTGAAGAATATTAAAGTCATAGGTAGATGCCAACACACCTTGTAGTGGGATTGCTGTGCAATATTAATAGCACTGCTTGTTCACAGTGGTAATAATGTTTTTCCTTTTCTAAAAAGCTGTATAATTTTGAGTTGGCATAATAATGGCTTTCAAATCTGTGTACATGCACAGGTGTTTCTTATATTTTCTTAGTTTCTCTCAGTGAAAGGGTGAGATAATGGTTTCTGTAATGTCAGACAAATGAAAATAAATTGTTGGCCAAGATACTTCTCTAGCTGTTAAAATTAAAATTAAGATACATATATGTCTATGTGATACAGAAATGTGTATGAATTTCTGTAGGTAGAAAGGAGATGTGCATTTTCCCCATTCTTCCTTAAAGACATACTTTCTAGAGAAAGCCAAGTTCCTTAAAGCACTTTCTTGAAAAAAAATAGAAGTAAATGTAAACATATCTATCGGCTTTGCCAGATTCTGGATTATGCCCCACTGGGCATGAAACAAAACAGCAAGAAACAGAAAAAGAAACAGAAAAACAAGGAAAAATCAGGCTTTTGTAATAGGACTACCTCAATGCTGCAGAATTCACGGTGAAACCTTGGGTTGTGTTCAATTCTTGTGCTGCTCTTAAAGGAGACAGGCTTTTTATTCTGATCCTCCAAGGAAGCTAAGGGCACAGTGGGTAAAACATCACTCATAAACTTTAACAAAAGACATCTGTCTTCAATTCTGACAATAGAAACCTTGGCATACTTGTAATAGCAAATATACTGCAGACAACAGGAGTCTTTATGCTCAGTCAGTTTATTACCTTGTCTCACTCTGTCACAACAAAGTTTGTGTTGTGGCAAAAATGCATGCGTGTTTCTCTGAGTAAAATCCTGATGGCCCTGTTGAAGTCAATTCTTGCTGAAGTAAATATCTTCTAATAAATTCTGGTTAGGTAATAGAGAAATAAAATTCACTGATCTTGTAGAAAAAAGGACTGCCCCACTTCAGAAACATATTGTACTACAGTGATTTTTATTTTTCATATTTAATTTTTAAAACACACTTGAGATTGTCACAGACTTCCAAGTTTTCTTTTTTCTGACTCATTGAAGCCAAGCTTTACTCATAAGTCGTGGGTACTAGTTATGCTAGGTGCGTGGTCCATCATACTATTGGATGGGGTGGCCTGCTCATGTACGATGCTGAAGCTCTTTCAGTTTACCATACACTTTAAATAGCGCAACTAAGAGTATTAGTGTATGACTATTAATCATCTCTTTCTGCCCTCTGGCAAAATTACCATGCTGTCTAATCTTGTTAGGAATAGGTATATAGGTACCCCAAGATTATCACATAAATTCTGCTAAAGTGGGATTTTTAAGAGATTCCCTGTCAATAAAGTCAACAAGGTTAATCATAATCAGCCTATGAAGCAGAAGCACCAAGGACTGAACTAGTGTTTTTCTGTTCTCTGGGAATGGCTGGTAACTATTACAAACAGCAAGGTAACTGCAAGGAGCAGGAGTTGGTGAATTATATCATATGTTATTATATATTCTCAGATGGGGTGGAGGGAATTACTAAAGAAGAAGACAGATCCAGTGTGAATGTAAGTGAATATATGATGGCTTAAATATTGTGAAATCACACTGGAGCATCCAAACTCATTGGGAACACTATTCACTATCAGGAAGTGATCATCACTGTTAAGAATCATTAGGCTTAACAGGGTCCTTTGGGGGATGGCTAATACATGACGATTTCCTGACTAGGGGTGTTACATTCTCCGTATTCTGAACCTTGCAAAACTTGCCATGGCTTCTACTGGAGCACTTTAAATGCTGTGGTACATGCAGAGTAAAATAAATCCCAAAACAATTTCACAAATACCACCACAAATCAGGACAATATTTTTAATAAGTTATTTAACTTAAGTGATGTAGTTGTTGCTGACACTGGGGTGCTATCTCTCACTCACAGAGTACAAAAAATTTGCATTTATATTTTACTACAGCTGTTTACTTCTACTTCCAGGGACCCATCCTCACTAAACAAACCTCATAGATCAGGAGGCAGTGTTGATTTTTTTTACTCTTTGAACTTCAATGGTCTTTTTAAAGCACTGACAGAATTGTGCTACTTTTTTGTTTGTGGGTTCTTTTTCTCTGCTGTAGTCATTATGGTAAACTTCCTGGCTCAAGTTAAATAAAACATTCAGTTGTTATCTTTGGCAGATGGATTTTCTTGATGGTGGACTGAATTTGAGGCCCTCTGCTCAGAGTTCAGAGGTCATGTGTGTATTTGTTATGCTTCCTGGATAACTCAACAAAATTAATGAATCTGATTAAATTCTCGTGAACTGTTTATTTTTCAGTATTTCTATAATATACAGTAAGTTATAATTTATGAGGCATAATTGGAGAAAAGTCTAGAGGAAGTTGCGTATAAGATTAGGGGATTATTAAATCAACTTTATTGTGTTTTCAAAACTTTAAAATGTTTTACAGCTACAATAAATTGTTTGAGAGTGCTATCAGCCTATAAATTTTAATAATTTAATAAACATTCTGCCATGAAGTGGGGCATGTGGCCAAATCCCAGAGCTGTTTACGCACAGCGTATTGTAATAGTAATGTAATGGTTTTTTGTTTACCTGGATAATGGAAGAGTGATCTGTTCTTATTCATAACACATGGTGATTGGTCATTAATTTTAATGAACTGCATCTAAAAACTTGCAGGAGTCAGGAGGATAGCTGACATGTCCCTCCTCTTTTCCCATCTGTTGTAGTCGGTTAGATACTGCTGTTGAATACAAGGAAAGAGCATCACTTATTACCTCTCTCAAACCATGTTGACCTTTTAGGATCTTGGCAAAATGACTGCAATGTCAGTGTACATCTTAATGGGAGACTGAAGGTAGCTATTCATCTCTCAGTGCTTGCCCAGAAGGACACAAATAAGGAAAAGGTGAATTTATTTCACATGAAAAGGAACAAGTCTGAAGAGGATGTGAAAGCAGCTGCTGCAACTGTTTTGGGTGTGTTCCTTAATTTTTTAATACTTTTTTTTTTGTCATAAATATGATTTACAATGGTAGCTGGTTTTCATCATATCTGGAATCAGTATCATCAGTTATCTGGGTTTTTCCTTTTTTTTATTATTTTTTTTGCACATGGCCTGTAAATTGTATCCTTCCAGTAAAGCATAATGTAGTGGAAGGTCTAAGAGGTCTTCTCCAACAGTAGCTGTTCTGCACTGGATGGTGGGAGCAGTGGGGTGAGAGAGAGCCAGTGCAGGACTCTTTCTGAATCTCAGTACGGAAGACCCAGCAACAAATGACTTAATAAGACAATGGCTTTCATGAGGAGAGTAATATAGACAGCCAGCAAATCTTAGGTCCCTTCAGTTGCTGGGCACCCTGCATTTGTGTAGCATTGGTTGCAGCCTGGGGATTTTTACACAGCAGATCCTGTCTGTGAAAAGAATCTCTCCCTTTTGATCAAATGATTTCCTCACAGGGAAACAACACTGTTCCTAAAGGATGTTCTCACGAAAACTTCTTGCTGCCCTTTTAGATAAAGGCAAGGCCATGCAGGTAGTGCAATCAACAGTACCCAGTGAGAACTGCCTACAGGCTTTTCTCTTGCAATGTGCTGGCTGAGTTTATCCTGCAGCCAAGGAATTTGTGCAGCACAACACAGAGCCGAAGGCCACACAGTATGTGTACCGTAGTACAGCACAGTGCAACACAGTCCGCACCTACATATGTTCACTGCTATGTGCATCACTAGTTCCTAAATGTGCAACACTCTCCTTCTCATGTTCAATACAGTAGCTATCCAACAATGAAATAGCTTTGGGTGCACAGTTGTATGTAGTGTGATATCCGCTTTTGTTGATAATACAGTACCTGGAAATCATGATTTACTTTTGCTATTCATTTATGGTCTATATTTAAATAATAAATTGGGATTTTTATATAAATATAATTTCAGAACCTCTTGAAAGGGTATGCATGCCTTCATTCATTTATCTATTTATTATAAAGGGAGGACCCATTTTTCCTCCAGATTATGGTCTACTCTCATGAAAGGAGTCCTCATTTACTAGTGGAATTGGCAATGACCCACGTATCCAGTGATGGTTTCTACCTTTGAAATAATTTCATTTTGTGACTATATGTATATATATGTGTGCAGACACTTCAGCTACATTTTGACTTAATGAAGAGCTTAATAAAAATCAGCATTCATAGCTCTTGTGTAGTCAGATAAATTAGTTAATGCACAAACTGAGCTCTTATGTATTATGCAAAAGATTAGTTTTAACATTTGCATAATGTGCTACAAATGACCTACTGTTTCAAGCAGTAGAAGCTCAGTTAAAAGTGGGTTGAAAGCTGAAGTGACGTCAATAAAGTAATTGCTCCTAACTTGGCACATCTCATTCATTTTCAAAAGTTCAAGACTCCCTATAGTGCTGAGAGAGCAGCTGAAAGACATTGAAGGTGGGTTAAAGTAAAAATAATGCAACAGGAGTCAGCAGGAAGAGCAGAGAACGATCAGTGTGATTTCAATAGCAGGGATCCAAAATCCCATTAAACAGAAAAGCTGTCTTTATGCTTTCTTAAAGAATATTAGTCTGGACCACAAACTGCAGATCTGAGGTATGAGATTGTACTAATACAAAACTGACTACCCTGTGAGCTAAACCTTATATCAGTGTAATTTCTGAGGGGGAGGGGGGAAGTAGTCTTTCTTTACAAATCTGGAAATAATTACATAGTAACTTTACATGAGAAAGGGCAAGTGTCTGAATTTACATCATGAATTTGACCATATCTGAGGATGGCACAGAGAGTGGATTAGAAATGCATGGTCTCCAGTCAATCCTCAGTTTGGTTCATTACATGGTCAGAGACCTTACTCTTTGCTCAGGTTTCATGTAGGAAAATCTCCCATGAAAACACTCTCACAAAATTTTGGCTTGCTATGGCTAAGGGCTTACAAGAACAATAGATGCGTGGCACTGACACTATTCAATACAAATTGCCTGAGTCAGCATTACTCATAAAATATTATTCTCTAGCTGTCTGTTGTTAGACAGCCTGTGCTGAAGGCATTTCAGTCTCTCCACAGTCCTGGGGGCCAAAAAACCTCTTTAATTGGCGCTATTAAACAACTTTCTTAACTTCCCTTCAGACGAAGGATTAAATGAACATGTTAGAGTAGTTAACTCCAGATTGACTGAGGCATGTGAAAGGAGCAAATAAAAGAGATATATACTAGCACTGATTGTATAATGGGCTTCTCTCTGTCTTAGGTTGGAAGAAGCACAAAGGCATCTTGTGCTGTATGTTGGGCAGGCACACAGGTAATTAAGTTAATTTAACATACTTTTAATCTAATTCTGAAGAGGATGCTTAATAAAATTTAAGAAGAAATCAATCAATACACAAAGTATTATCACTTTTTTTTGTTCCCTTTGAAGGAAGAAAAACCTGCAACAGCCACTTCTTTATATATCAGGGGCAACAAGAGTTTGCAATTCAAATAATTTCTTACTGAGACAATCTTAAACTATGTTTTTCTTGGGGTAAAATAAGACCTAATCCACTTTTGTAGTATAAAAATGTGAGCTGCAGAGGCTGAGTTTCAGTGTTGCCAATTCTTGCAGCTTGTTGCTATTGCCTTGTAATGTCTGGTGGTTCCAGCGAAGCCTGGGGCCCCAACACTGTGTGAAAACATTAGCAAAAGAAATTATTAGGTCTTCAGGTTACAGAAAAGAAGCTTTAAAAAATGGATATATTTGAAGAACTAAAAAAAGGAGTAACCCATTTATGGGGCTGGGGGCATGGAAGAAAGAATTGCTGGCCAGCTGCAGGGATGGAGGCATTACAGCAGCCACAGGGAAGGGCTGCCTTGGCGTGTCCACAGTATGATGGCCTCTGCTTCGTGGGACATCAGGTCCTGTCCTTTGCCCTCATCAGCACTCACACTGTGCCATGTGCTTTCCCTGCTGATACTGCTGCGTTCAAGAAGCTTTGAACTGTTTAGGGCCTGTGTCTCCTCCAGAATGGGAGCTGCACCCCATATAATCCGCCTGGGGTGGTGTATGTTTTAACATACGCAATCCATCCAATACTAGCACTTCTTCCTACTCTAACTTCTGCTATTCTTCTGATTGCTTTCACAATGCTGCTCAAATATCTTACTTCTGAACAAAAAGAAACCCTATGCTGCTCAGCAACAAACGGGAGAGTGAGAATCCCTCCCTTTCCAGAACATGCACAGGCATAGCATATGGGGTAAATGGACCAGTGCCTTCAGCACTGAGCTACCTGTGTCTCACTCCAGTCACTCTATCAGGAGGAAGACCACCTGTCTGAATGATCAGTTAAAACCTCTTTTGGGAGAAAGAAGCAAGAAATTAAAAATAATATATTTCATTGAAAATTATGTAATTTCAAAGTTTTGGCTATCATGGGTGGGTGTAAGAAAGTAAGCAGGGCCTCTAATTATGGTAACTGTTTTCAGAGACTTGGTAACAGCCACAGGCACAGTGGATTGGAGTGAGGCCATTTTTATCAATCAGATGAAATCTCACTGTTTCACTAGGAAGTAGTGTTTGCAGCTATCTCTATGACAGCCAATGTTTTGTCTTAATTAGTGATGTTATTTCTACCTCACCTAAAATAGCTGAAGGGTTCTCCTGGGATCTATTCTTGGATACAATTTTGTTTAATCTTATTATTAATGGTAATAATTTTTTCTTGCTTGGATTATCATCTGTATGCCAATGATTCTATTATTTAAACAAATAATTATTGCACATTACAATTCCGTTTACTGCATGACAATAACAAATCATAGTTATGGCTTATTCAAAGTAAATTAGTTCTGAAACACTAATAAAATTAATTGCAAGACGTTTGATTGGAAACTAGAGCCGGTTAAAATAGGAGCTCTTTATCATGGTCTTTGATAGTGCATTACTTATTGGAATAAACCTACCAGCCTTAAATATCTTGGTGCTTGTTAGCAAACAAAGAGTAATTGAAACTTGGTTGCTAAGAGACATTATTTCGCATTGTTGACAATCATGATTTTCTTTGATTGCTGCTTCTATTGTTGATCATTACATGAGCTAAATGTTTTCATATAACACTGTGAAAACATGCTCTGGATTCCAATTGTTCTATGTGATACCACTGGGTCTGTTTAAAAAGCTTTCAGCCAGGATGGCATGCTCTTGGAAGAGTGGTGGTATCGGATTTTCTGTTGTAGCTGTACATTTTTGGAATGCCAAAGAGACATGAATGGAAGCTGTAATTGCAGTCCAAGGTTAGCAATGCTAGTGTTCTCCCACATACTGCAGGAGGAAAAATTTATATCAATGCTTTGTTTCATGTCAAAACATCTTAACAGCACCAGATACATTTATCAGATGCTAACACTGGCTTTTGAGGAAGCAATTTTAGTAATCTGAAAAGGGGCTTTCTTTTTAAAGCTGCAGTAGTCAATATTCTTTGTAAGTTAAGCCCCACAAAACAGGCTTTATTTCACCCCAAACCATTAATTCCATTAAGTCCGTAAGAAATGTAACTACCTTCTGGAAAGGTATCCTTTGGCAACTAGAAGAAGTCAAAGCTCTTTGATTGCTGATGCAAGCAACCATCTATGGGTTTTTCCCAAGAAATTTGGTTTGGTCAGGTCATGAAGCTGGCAGATTCTGTTCCAAAGTATTTGGTGACTAATGCAAGGGATGAAAAATTAACAGCAAAAAACCCAACCACAATATTTAGCTATTTTGACCCATTAAATAGTTAACTTTTGTTTTAGGTCAAAACTCTGGTCTGTCGAAATTAATTAAAAAATTGAAAGGGGAAAAATTTATAAAAGGATTTATAAATTTTATTTAAGTTTAATTTTAGAAATTGTCTTTTAAATAAAATGCAGTGTATACATATCCTTACTCTGGCAGATAATATTAGGAAAAGATGGAAGGACATGGAATAAAGACTTGTGCTATGAACTAGAAGGATCAGTGAGGATTTCTGATTCTCCAGTAATTGCGTTATTTTTTTTGCCGAGAGCTATGCCATGTCCCTTTTCTCTGGACTGCTGAGAAGCCCTTCAGCTATTAAATTCTTCACAATGGCTAAGTGTTATTTACACCTTTACGAGTAAAAAGTCTACAAATGCAGGAAGTACACACTGCAACTTACGGAGTAAATTTTCAGACTGGGAATGTATGCTTTGGAGAGATACCAGTAGCATTTCAAGGTGGAGGGCAGCATGACCAATTTTGTTTTGACTAAAGGTTTTTTCAGATCAGGAGTTATACCCCTGGGTGTCTGTGAAGTACCTTGAAAAATGAACTCAGAGCCTGTCCGGAGCTGCAGAGGACAACTGCTATATACATCAGTCCTTGTGATGGAAACAGAACATACATCATAAGAGAGCGGTTTCCGTCAGAAAGATAAATGGATTTTGTGTATATACATGTGTGCGTGTATATATGTGTGCATGATCATTGGTTTCACATAGAAACCCAGTGTGGCAGAAAATGTTAAGTCAGTTTTAGTTCTCCAAAGACTGAGCTCCCATGCTGAAAAGTTTGATGTTGAACTTTTTCATGTCATTTCTGTGTTTTGAGATATTTTTTCACCTTAATTGAATGATCTGAAAACCCATTTATTTTCATTCATTCATTCAGGAAGGGATAGCTTCTACTTCTTTAAACTGCTGGGAAGTGAGGCTTGTATTTAATGTGTTAGTAGGACAGGAATTTTGTGGAAGGGCAGCAGATCATTTCATCATTTCATTTCCCTCTGAAAAGGAACCTTTGCAACATACTGCAGCAATGATATCTTTTGTGTGTTTCCATGTGTAGTAAATACATGCTGATGTTGATACAATCTGTTTTCCTAATGAGTGTTTGGCTCTTGTACATCATTTGTCTTAGTATTCTTTTGTTTCTTTCTATTAAGTTCCTATTAATTGGCTTACTGTTTAGGTACTGTGACTAATTCTTGGTTTCTACTTTTTAATTTGATTACCTAATTAATGGTTTCCAGAGTTCCAGTTTGAGAGCATGACAGCAGTTGTGCAAATGCAATGCAGCTACCACTGGTTTTGAGTATTGTAGGAAAGGACTGAATGTCAGTCAAATTCCTAGTGAAACATTTTAAGAGAGTGGGGATAAAATAACAGAAACCTATAGCTGGGAAGCATAGAAATCAGGCTTCATCCAGCAGTCAAGGCAAAATTTTAATGTGTTGAGATACATTTATATAATCTGAGTGAGTTTATTACATATTTAAGGAGAGTCTCTCTAGTGGAGTCAACCAGGCTAGATCTCTCTTGAGAATCTCTCAAATTTTCATCCCAATTCTATATGCACCATGTGGCTTCACATCATGCAGGAACCAAGATACAAATTCTGCACTCTGTTGTCTGGGTGGAATTGAGTGTGTGGCTACCTAGCCTTTTGGGACTTTACCCATTCAACAAGAAAAAGTGTATACATAAAATTTAGTAACCTAAGAACAATGAGAAATGACTGGCTGTGTAGAGAAAGCAGATTAGGCTGGGGTTGGTGACTTTATGACAACTATCCCAACATGTTTTATTTAAAGGGGAAAACGCCAGAGGTTTAGTGCTTTGGAAAATACTACTATGTAAAGCCTGTGCTGTATGATGAACACAGGGAAACTGCAGTGACAACAAGGAGGGGTTCAAGTTTCTTTAAATGTTCACTTTTTCCATAACAGTCCCTGTGTTATATCATCCTCATAAACATGGCTGGAGCCTTGCAACAGGACATTCACTCTGGAGAGGTGTTTGTCACTGTGGTGCATGTGGGCTACCTTCCAGCCAGGAATTCAGATGCATATAGGACAATGTGCTGAAGGAAGGTAGTTTGGAAAAAAAGGGAGAAAGTCTTGAGATAGCCTCAGTAAAACCATCATCTCCTGCATAGGGAAGCTTCACTTAGGTAGTGAGTATCACTGAGTCAAATAAAAGAACACAGACTTGGGTATGATGCATTCATACTATAAGAATGGTTATAAAACAAGATGTGGAACAGATGTGATATAATAGGAGAAGTAAATTTAAAGGGAAGAGGGCAGAGCACTTTTTATCAAGCTGTTTTGTGGAAGCTAGTTATCTACACCAAGATGTGATCTAACTAACATTTTGTCCTTATGTGTCCAGGTGTTTGTTCTCCACATGTGGTAGTTATAGGTGAATAAATGGGTGCAATTGTCAATGCAGGTAACTTCTTTATTTGTGTTCATAATCACATTTTGCTGTCTTTGAGACCAGTAATGATACTTGCATTCTCAGCTTACTTCAGAAATGTTCCCATTAAAATCAATGAGCATATTGGTGCAATACAAGTGAAAAGGAACTGGTGTCATATCAGTTGAGAAACATGTGTGACAATTCACTTGCTCATGAAAAAGGAGCCAAGGTCACTCAAAGCTGTTACTGCTACCTGAAACAAGTAAGAGAGGGTTTTCAGTCTTTTAGCTGAAGTAAAAGGAAGGTTTTAAATGTCTATACCCTCATCTACTTATGATGCTGTGCATGATAGTGCCTGCGGGTGCTGGATTACATTTACTGCATTTTACACTTTACTACCCATTACACATCCACTCCTGAAATTTCCTTACATTCTTCCGGATGGTGATGATAGGACATGTCTGAACCCTCACCCTGCCATGGCTATGTGCAATGGCCTCTTAGCTTTGGTTTGAAAAGAGAGCTAATCCTCCAGCAAGCCTCATTAACAAGAACAACCCTAGACCTCTTAAAAAAAAAAAAAACCAAAACACAAAACTGTCAGTGTCTTAATTTTGGTGCTGGTGCAGGGCATGGTTTAGAATAGCTTGAAAATCTTGCACTGTTTATGTGAATTTTATTCTGTGTATGCACACAATACATACTATTCTGTGTTAAGGGAATGAGTTGTCTGAGTGCTAAGAAGAATTAGATGATGTTCTGATACAGAGGTTTGCATCTCTCCATTTTCAGTGTGAAGTATATTTGGCGTGTTACCAGCCCTGACTGGTAATGTTCAATTCCTGCATTATAATAAAGTAAGCACCTAGAACAGCAGAAGGTAAAAAAAGTTGTGGTGTTGCTAATTCTGGTGATGTAATTGTGAGTTTCGTGCAATTTTTGGGTTCTTTAATGCCAAATGTGAGAAACTTGACTTTTATTCAGGAAAACTTTTTAAACCTCGTTATTAAAGAAAGATACTTGAAAGCAGATGCTAGAAACAGGCATGAAGTTTATGTTCTGATCTCCTTCAAGTTGCATACAACATAACATGATCTAACTAGATGATTAATTTAGGATTAACAATTTGTTCAAAGGATAAAGTGCTGCTTTGGATTTATTTTTTATGATGGATGATGGTAATGCATAAAATATGAGCCTGAGGCAATTAAAAGCAAGTCATTGAAACATATTCCTACTGCTTCCCTTTACACATTTTTATTTTACTTTGTCTCTATTTCTACCACCTTTCTGTACCTGGCGCAGTTCCATACTTAGTGTTTGTTTCAGATCATTCAGCTCAGCTCCAGTCAGTCCTGAAAATCCTTCTGCATGTGTTTAAAGTTAAAGCATATGCACATGTATTTAGTTACCAGGTGTAGAGATACTACTTGGTGTGAATAAAGAGTACAGGAGCTGTATTTTACCTACCAGCTATGTAACAAAATGCCTTATGCATATGACATAAATTAATCACTCAGACTGTGGAAGTCAGAACCTCCCACCCCTCAAAGACAAATTCTGAGGAAGTCAGAAATGGTGGGATATGCAATATTCTATTTGTAATGCTTTGTGCTTCCACAGTTTCTACTTTCACATAAATCTTTTTTGGATACTGCTTATGTTTAGGGTTTCAGGTTTTTTTATTGTGGCTGTAACTTTTCATTTGCACCACATGCTCTCCCAGGGCAATATAATTGATCTATTCCCCTTTGCAATGTTCTTTATTTTATATTCACTTCAGCTGCCTGCCTTTCTTCCTTCACCCCAATAAATTCTTTATTCCAGAATTATTTTCTCAGAAGCTTCCTGATTTATTGTTTCTGTTTTAAGGAAATGCATAAAACGATAATTGGTGCAGGCATTACTGCTTTCAGTTTACAATGTTACTATCTAACTAGAATAACATTCATTTTACTGATAAATGTGAGTTAAATCTGAAATTCAGAATGAAGAAGTCATTACATCTTTGTTTGAGAAAAGATTTTAAAATGCCTCACACTGAAGCTTGTCAATGGAGATTGTGAATTTTTAGTAGCCAGGGCTTTTACCCATAGTGAATAAATGCCTCAGGGTAAGGGGTCAAGGACAAAGACCTCCCTCAGCTGTCAATATTCAGGCAATTGATCTTCTCATTTTATTTAATCTCACCAGCCACTTCCATTCCTTTCCTCTCCCTTCCCTCCTGCCTCTTTTCCCCTTCCCCCCAGTCTACTTAGGGAAACTAAATGTCCCTGCTGCCAGCAGAGCTTAGTGTAAGTGTAATATTACATGAATCAAAGGCCCTTTAGGCCCTGATATAGACTGGTAATTTATTACTGAAGAACAGAGGCTTTTTTGAAATTTCCTTTAGTTCAGGCAGATCACTATGAATTAACTAGGCAAGAGGGCAGCAGGTGCTCTCATTAAATTTACAGTCACTGGCAGCAGACAGGGAAGTATTTAAAAAAAGAATATGCAGCTGTGCTGACACATGTAATTGCAACCATCCACAGCACACAAGATGTGCAGGGGTAGCCAAAGACTTTTGGTTGCTGTGCTCAAGCCATGCTGGCACACAAGGGCCAATGTGCATTGTGCTTACCATTAGGTACCTAAAAATTAATTGCTTGGACTAGACCTCCAAATATTGTGTGAGAAACAAATGAACTACTTGCAGGGCTGGGTTTAGTTGAACCTCCCAGCTGAAGTGACCTTGAACTTCAGAGAAGTTCATAGCCTGATTGCAGCTTTGTGGTTTTGGCATTTCTCCACCTACCATTTTGCGAGTCTGTGAAATAACAGCTTCAACAAATCTCTCCTTGATCTATGTTCTTGGTTCAGTTCCTTCAGCCATCATATAGTGTTTTGTGTATAACTGGTATCTGAAACTAATGAAATTACGTTTTCTGCAGTGCCAAACCTGTATTTTCCTTAAAATAAAGGAAATTCCTTGCAAAGCTGCTTCTATCTCAATAATGATATCTTCTCAGTTTACCTTTGTAATTTTTTGTTACCGAAAAAAAAAATAGTATGGAAATGCTTATTTTGTACCCTGAACATTGCTTGGAGAAGCATTTACAAAGTAAACCCTTGGCCTTGATCCAAAACTCATTTAAGTCAAGACTTCCACTGACTTCAGTGAGGTTTACATCTGGCCTTTAAAACCTAGTTTTAGCTTTAGTTATTTGTGCTTTGTTTTCATTAATTTTCAAGGAAGTTGCACAGACATGTCTAAAGGCACTACATTGACCAGAGTCTTATGCCTTGTTATCAAAGTTCAATACAATCCTTAAGTGCAATTATACTGAAGAGTCAGTGATCTGTATCCAAAATATGTTGTAGTTTGTCTACTGCTATGCAACACATGGCGTTTGTATACGCACATCATTACAAAATTGCATCTATATTTTTCCTAGTGTTTCTACTACAAATATTTCAACCAAAAAAACCCTGAATGAGTTAGTTTGGTTGATTAGAGACAATCTAAATCATGGAATTCACCATGAGTAACTACAAAGAAATACAATTTTTTTCACTTACAGAAATTTGGAGGTTTGAAATAATGTTCTTTTTTTTTTGAGTTTTGGAGAGGATAAATCAAATAATATAGTTTGAGGTTTTTAATTCTCTTTAATCTTAAAAAATGAAGGTGCTTCATATTGCATTTTTCAATATGTCTGATGCTTAAAGCAAATAAAAGGAAACATGTTGCCACAATTCCTCAATATTCTTTCTTTGTATAAACTTCCTTTCAGGATTACAAATCACTAAAGACAAATATAGTCATCTATACAAGGTTTGGAAAAGATGTTTCCTCTCTCTTGTTTTCTATTTACAGTTTCCTTGGGTTCATAAAATGGTCTGTTGCTACAGAGCTATGAACAAAGTACACTGCTTTTAATAGAGCCATTTATCTGCTTTTGAAAAGATTAGCATGCAATCCCTAGAGACGTTTCTCAGCTAATAAGAATAAAATGAATGCTACTTGAGCACCTGTAATCAAATTACTTTTTATTCCCTAAAAACCCTTGACAGACTCTGAAGTCTTGTAGTTTCCTAGGTGGGTCTTTTACAGACCCAGGTAGTATATAGTGCTGGGATTTTCCCTCTTTCCTCTTACATTTTCTCCATTCACCATCCATCATTACTTGAAAGAAAAGCAGAACCAAGCAACCAAACAGAAGACCCCCATCAGGATGAAAATCCCAGCATTTTGGAGGGATGAAGCACCCCACCAGCCATTCCTCTGTAGCTATCACAGTCCAGTTTGCAGTGCTGGTAGAACAAGGTGAAAGCATTTTATGTTTTGTTGATATACCCTGCTGCTGCAGACTTGACTGTTCCCAGCCAACTGTCAAAGCACGACTGAGGTATCTATGAAAAGAATAAAAGGTTAATTTAAGGAAAGAAAAAATCGTGTGTATAGTAAAGTCACTCACAGTTCAAATGAAAAGCAGTACGTAAAACTAATTCTGGGCAATGTAACTTGATTTTCAAAGAATTATATTGGGCTCAAATTTAGTCTGACATCTTCAGGAAAATTCAGTAGTTTTAACTCAAAATGCTTTAAATAGATATTCTTAGCTTGTTATATGTATGTTTATAAAGGAATGAGCCTTTGTTATCTAGCTCTGATGAATTTTTCTGTTATCTCCACAGGGTTAGGTTTGGTTTTGTCTCATCATACTAAAATGACCTATTATGATATGTGGATCCATTTCCCAGACTGGGAAACAAAAGTGATATTTTGCACAAAGTTCATGGCTTCTTCAAGTTGGAAGCCTATTTAGGTGACTAATAGGTTTATTCTTGGCCCCCTGAAAATGAATTTATCTAATTCATTGACTATATATTCAACTAATATTTTTGCCAATAAATTTGCTAGACTACTAGGGAAAAAGCCAATAGAACAAAGCCAGAATACTGTTAGATAGAAAAAAAAATGGCAAGTACTAACTGTTGGTTGAAAAGGTAGTGTATAACCAGATAAGATGTTTATATCAGGATGTCTTTTCATGGATTTCTGACCAGATGTGATGCCAACTTGATAGCAGATCTTTTATTCTCATCTTACTGTCTGTAATCTGCTGGCATGGGGTTCCCTGTACTTGTGCTTACACTGTCTTCGCCATGTCAGTCACACTCTCATCTCAGGTGACAGTATTCAGAAAGATTCAACCAAAAATGACTTCTCCAGCTGCCTCCACATTTTGTGAGGAGAGCCTGTTACTGGCCGTTTAGAACAAGGAGAAGCGGGTTGCTTGCTAGGAGTTGGTATTATTAACACCTTCGAATTTAGTGTAGATTGAATCCAGAAATCAAATCTGTCTCCTTATAAAGGAAGAAAAGTAATATGGAAACTCACATGACCTGAAAATGATAGTGTAAACCAGGAATTAATAAATCCTACACAGTGGCACAAGATGACTGACTCAATCATCATAACACCAAAAATTTTTAGCAATCTGTTTGATTTCCCCATTTTAGGCATGCTTTAAACCTCCATTCTTATATGAGGTCATTAGATCAAAAATCTGATGAAACAGTTGCTAATTTTTCATTTTTTTTCCTTCTTATAATTAAAACATTTTTTAAAACTTAAGACGTATTCTGTAAAGTGAACAGGAGTCAGAGCATATTATCAGCAATGAGCTTATTTCCATAACAATGAACTCATTATCTTACTGGCTGTTGAAAATGGATGAAGCCACACTCATGCGAAAAGCCAAGAGGTCCTACAGAGAGGGCCCTTTTGCTGGGAAGCTGTAGGAAACCTTTGGTGTTTTCGGGAGTTTTTAAGGGAAAGAAAATATTTTCCTTTTTTTTTTCCTTACTTTTTGGCTAACTTAAGTTAATTTTCTTGTACTCTGGCTACAGCAAGGTAATGTAAAGCAAAGAAAAAAGGCAGTCTGAAAACCCTGCATTGGTTTCATTAGGATTAAAATAATAATAGTTCTTGAAAATGAATGCTCAGTCCTAGAACGACTTTTAATGATTTAATGAATTAATAGTAGTCTATGAACACCAAAATATTTTACTGTTAATAACTTTTAAATGTTTATTTTACACAAATTAATTGGAGCTAAATGTATTGTATCCCTGATGAGTCACCTGCGGATTTGAAAACCTACACCAAGCATCTTTCCAAATTTATACAGCAATAAACATTATCAAAGTCTGGCACTTGTTCTCCCTACTTTTAGCTGACATTCCATAGCAGAAAAAACCAATATGTTGCCAACTACCTGTACCCTTCACTGGGTCCAGAAATTTCAGTTTCCTGATACTGAGACGCCTCTTTTATAATAGCACCAGAAGCCATTGGCCATAAATCTTAACTGATCACTGTCAAATGCAAATATCTGCTCTCAACAACATGCTGTTACATGCCCACTTAAATAGAACGTTTACCTTTGCAAACTTTATGTAAGATACATGGCATTTAATGCACCTTCACTGCAGAAGAGCTCGTAGTCTTGGCATGTGTATATCCAAAAGGACTATCTGGTTTACCATCAGTTCAGTTAGTTTGTTAACAGACATCACTGTGATATTTATATTCAGTGATAAGCTCTTTAGATGCTCCATGTAGAAGTGACCAGTTTTATTTGTTGTAAACACAAATTCATTTCATAGGGCCATATCCTTTCCATTATAGTTCCAGACAGATGGTCTAATTCAAAGTTCTTTTAAGAGTATCTTTTGACATGTTCTGTTTTGCTGCACATTTTTTGCCTGCAAATGAATATCATGCTTTCATGTCTCATTTTTAGTGTTTTGCTGAGGAAAATAAAATGGAATAGATACACCATTAACAAGGTGCAATGTAACTCAACCAAGAGTATGAAGCACCAGATGTTCTCACATCAGTCCATATCTAGAATGAGCATGATGACATGAAACACCTTCATGCTCCTTTGATCAATGGCTTCTTAATGTTGTGCTGCCTGATTGACCTCTAACAAGGTTCTGCTCCACTAACCAGAATTAACTGTGAAACTTCTTCATTTTAACCATTGTTATGTTACACACACCACTTCTGCCTACCTTATTTCTTGCTAGCTACAGTATCTAACTTTTCTTGTCACATTAGTAATTCAGAACAGGTATATAAATTTATTTACCTTACATGGGTTTTCACAGTATATTACTTGGATCTTTTGGTTTCTTTCCAGCTCCCCCAACAAGCATGTTAAAATTAGGGAACAAAGTGAAAGTAAAAATCATTGTGGTTTAATGACGTGTTTTAAACTCAAATCATTAAGAATTATATTTTATCATTTCAAGTCCACCTATTAAAGAAAAAGTAGGTATATGTATTACTCTTAAAACAATAAGCATAATTTAAATATGTAAGGAGAGTGAGCACATCAATTATGTAATTTCCTGTGCTGTTTTTGTGTATCAATTTAAATACAGAAGAGTCCCAAAGCATTTTTTTTTCAGTTGTGCTGGGATCCGTCACCCATACAGTCTCTGAAATGCAACATAGAAACCATCTCATGGCATCAGGGGAACGTGGACAAGAAACAGAGGCTTAACTTTTCTAGTTGAAACTCAAGGCAGGATTTTAGGCTCCTATCTAGGAATGTAAGAATATTCTTTTTTTTGTATTCAGGTATGTAGGTACATTAGAAACTAAGAGTGTAAGAATTGTAAGATTCAGTGGATCAGAATGGTCATATTTACAAGACGTAGAGGGGGTGGGAAATGGGGGAAATGTGAGAGAACCTTACCTTGAAGTGTATACCAGGACTTCAAAAACATGTTCTATCACTGTGTGATCAATGTGAAACAACATGATGGCCATTAAGCAATTAGAATAATTTTGCTTTTTTCCAAAAGTTGGAAAAATAAACATTAAAAAAAAAACCCAACAAAACACAAAGCTGTGGCTGACACAGTCCTCATGTTATGAAGATTTGAACGGGTGAAGCAAATATGCAGATATGCACCAAATTCTGGTGTTCATACTTTTATTTTTAACATACACTTTAAATAGATGCTGTGTATCATTGTCTTGTTCTAACCCAAGTAAGTGTGTTATAATGCACAATTCTCAGTTTTTAACTTAGTGTAGATGACCAAGAAGTATCTGTCTAAAATGAATAACCAGTAAATTAACTCTACTGTGACAGAGGTAATGTTGCACTCTTTTAGTACAATTCTTTCTGTGAAACAGAAAGAAATTTAAAAAAAAAAATTGTTGTAATGCTGTGTTTCAAGGGACTTCAACAACAGGAAAAGCAGTTTCTTTATTTTCACTGGGACTTCAGTTGCAACTACCTAACAGTAGGAAAGAGCAATTACTTTAAAATTAGGTGTTTACACTTGCCTAATGTTGGTCCATGAAGACAAAAATTTCAATGGCTGCTTATTGCTGTGCAGTGGATCTTGTATCTCTGAAAGATAAAATTATTGAAAGTATGCTGAGTTTTACATGGTGGGTGTTATGGCCTTGACAAACTTCGAAAACTTCGCCTCTAAACAGTACTTACACAGGGGACAGATTTGGTGCGAAGGCTGAGACACCTCTCAGTGATGACTGGTGAGCAGGGAACACCTCCGAGTCCTTACAGTTCAGGTGAAGGCCATCTGTGGGTTCTGTTAAACACGTGTTGAACCTTACCCAATATATGCATGTATGTGTGAGGAAAGATACCCATGCATATTTCAGCCTCCATTTTATAAAAATTTGTTGCCAAATAATCATTTCTAAGAAAGAAGATATTTTCCTTGGGATTTTGGGGGACTATTGTACTACGCATTTATATATTGAGTAAAGCACTCAATGGACGTTGCAGGTGGGGCAAGTATAACTCTTGTCATGTCAGGAGATTGCCTTGTCTCTAGTTCTGCTGAAGTGGCGATTTTTCAGGGGACTATTCTTATACCTCTGGTTTTTATTGTCCTTTTTCTTCCCCAAGGTTGCAAACAATTCTCTCCAAATTGAGAAGTCAGTGTCCACTGTAGCACCAGTTCCTGTCATGTGTTAGTACTGGATAAACACAGGTGTGGGTTTGCTGACGTACATATATCTAACCAGAAGTGATCTGCTCAGCACAAGACATTGTCTTCTGAGCATGCAGATATGTTCAGAAGGAAATAGTTTGTTAAGTTTATTAAAGTGTCTGAATTGTAGTTCTATTCATGTATCTCTTGCTCTCTCCATCTCTTTCACTCCCTCTCCCCTTGCTCTGTTTTTTTGGTCTTATTAGTCCTTCCACCTCTGCCATTTGCAACATTTCTTGTAGGTAGTCCTGGAGGTAAATATAAGCTTTACACGTCTGCCATATGTGCAGGTAACATACCAACCTACTAAAGTTTCCTGTGGCTTTAACAGAGTCCCAGCAAATTTAACCCTTACTTTTGCAGGGGATTTTTTCTCTTCAATTGGTCAGTGTGGTAACATGGCAGGGTGGTGTGACTGAATTTCTGCTTTTTTCACAGTATCCCACATGAATCTTAATAGCTCCCTGTCTGACTGGTGTCTTTGATCATGTTTGGCCACAGTACAGAGTCTGTAGAAATCCAGTTACAGACTTTACTCCAGAATGGATTTGGCATCTTTTCTGAGAGTTTCTGTTCTCAGCGAAATCTCTCTCTGATACACACACGCACACGCGCACACACACACGATACTCTTCTGTACACTCATTTTATCTCAATAGCATTAGTACATTGAGGAAGCAGATGCAGCCTTTCCCATCGTACCTGCCAGTCCTGATAGAGCGATGGGAGACCTTTATCACAAATGTACTGTATTTTTTACAAAGATAGAAAGTAAACCTTGATGCTTTATTTCCCCTCAAATTATTTCTAGTCCCTGCCTTGAAGCTGGCATGCAATTGCTTTGATTAATGCTTTTTATCATATTGAGGATCCTTATTCCTGTTCAGTTGCCATATTTCTGGGCTGCAAAACTTCCTCAGTCAGCTGTACACAAAAGGACAGAAAATAGGACTTGAATACTAGTCTGTTCTGTGCCCCATGTCAGGACAAACTATACCAATCTGTTTTAAAAACTCTCCAGTGATGAATATTTGACAATCTCCCCAGGCAATCTGTTCTAGTACTTCACCTTCTTTACCCTTAGGAATTTTTTCCTAATCTAATCTTATGCTCCTTTATGCAATTTAAGTTCATTACCTCTTGTTCTAACTGCCATTGATGTGGAGAACAAGGCATTCTCCTTTTCCTTTCTCCACCTCTTTTTTATGTATTTGAACACTGCTATCATGTTCCCGTATCAGTTTTAACTTCTCTGAGCTGAGCAATGCCAGTTCTTTTAATCTTCCCCACAGGTCATGTTTTCTAGACAACTGATTATTCTCAAATACTCTCCTCTGGACTTTGTAATATTCTTCCTTTAAGGTATTTTTGTGGATTTGCCTGCTTCTACCCCCTCCCCCAAAATACACACACACCCCCAGAAGGGGAGGCTGAGGGAGCTAGATTTGTTTAGTCTGGAGAAGAGAAGGCTGGAGGGAACTAGTTGCTGTCTTCAATGACCTAACACTGTCTCGAGCAGACAAAGCCACATTCTTCTAAGGTGCCTAGTGAAAGGAGGTAAGACAATGGTCACAGGTTACAACAATGGAAATTTTAACTGAATACCAGGAGTGAGAATGGTCAAGCACTGAAACAGGGGCTCTGAGAGTCTGTGAAACCTCCAAACTTGTTTTTCAAAATTAATCTGATCAGGATCTTAACCAATCTGAACTAGCTTGCAAGCTAGTACTGCTTTGAGTAGAGAGTTAGTTCAACTAGATGACCTTGAGAAGTCCTTTCCATCCTGGATTATTCTGTGAATCTGTAAATCTGTGTTGCCTAAAACTGATCATGTTGCACTATGCATTGGTAATATCATAGAGGTAGAAGGTAAGGGATTAATTCTGCAGTTATAAATTATATTCCTGTCGTGTATCCCCAAATTATGCTTTGCTTTTTTTGTAAATTTATTGACTGAAGGTCACCTTTTGATTTCACTATAGCCTCCAGACAAGCCAGTAGGACTGCTGCCCAGGAGGCTTTTCATTCTCTCTTTATTCAGCTGACTATTCCTACTTAACCCTTCTAAATGTTCCTTGGTTCTTTGCATCCCTTTTTCTCTTTTTGTTTCATTCATTTTATAAGGATCCTTTTGAATGTCAATCCTGCCATTAAAAACTTTTGCAGCCCCTACCAGCTTGCTTAGCATATGATAACTTTAATAAGCATGCTTTCTCATCTAAATCATTAATAAAAATGTTATATGGCAGGACCAGAACATATACCTTCAGATTTGGTAAATTCCCCCTTTAAGATAGAGAGCAACTGCTGTCTGAAATCAGCTTTCTAATCATTTTTGCATCTGTCTTAAGCAATTCCATCTTTATATGTTTTGCTAGCTTGCTTATTAACATGTTACAGGAGACAGAATTAAAGGCCTTACTTAATTAAAAAGATGACATTTTCCTCTTCTGCTATATCCGTAAGGTATGTTATTCTGTCAGAGAAAGAAATTAGATTGGTTTGACATAATTTGCTCCTGACAAATGCTTGCTGACTCTTGTTCATCACTTTTTCTTTTCTCTCTCTTTCTTTTTTTTTTAATGATATTTTCTGATTATGTTGGAAAAATATCTGGCTGGTTCAATTTTTTTTCCTCAGGGCTAAATCTACAGGTCTGTACCAAAATATCTGTAACTTCTTCTCCTTTCTAAAGTTACCTAGATAAGGTGTGCCTTTGCTAGTTTACTGGTGCCTTTTCTATCTTCTGTGATTTCTTGAAGATCCCAAATGACGCTGTTTCCCTGAGAACCCAGGAGGGTAAAACATGTAATGACTACATGATTTGATGTCTTTAATTTTTTCAGATAATCTGTGATCTTTTCTTTCATAATTGCCTTAATTTCTATGCCTTTTTTGAAATCCTGCAGTTCATTCATCTGAATGTGTTGATTGTTGGGCTCCTGTGTTCTGCCTTAATCATTATCAGAGACCATCAGGAGGTCTGTGTTCCCACAAAGCTGGGACTTGCTTGCTTCTTGAGACACATATCAACATTTTCTAATTCCTTGCTTCTAATCACAGGACCCTTCCTAACAAATATCTGTTAGTCAGTTAAATCATAGCTTTCATCTTGAATGAATACTTATGTCTCTTCTTGTTTCTTAATCTTCTTGGTGCACAGAAATCACAGACATATAACAGTGAGTCAGTTCACTAAGCTTATTTCCTTTCTATGATGCTGCTGTGAATAACTTTATCCTTCTTGCTTTAAGGGACTTTACCCAGGCTGTTGCACTTTCTTGCTCCCAGTCAGTGGCAGCTGAAGAGTCTTTTCTGTAAAGCTAGTGAATGTCATGCAAAGATGTGTAAACCCTTTTCATGACATAGAAACCTCCCTCCACCAATGGTTTATGGAGCACCTTCCCGAAGTCAAGGAAACTAAAGCCCTCCTGGTGAACCATCTGTGCAGCCCTACTTTCATCTGTAGGATGAATCTGTCCTGGTCTGATCCTTTGACCCTTGACGGAAGGATTAATGAAAATACCATCTGAGCCTCTGACTCCTTCACCCTTGCTCTGAACCTCATTGTCACTTTTGCTCTGTTTAGAGGCATTCTTGTCAGTATTGTTGCCATTAAGGTCCTTTGTTATATCATATTCACTTCAATAGCATAAGCTATTAAATAACCATTTTGGAGGGTCTCTCTAAGAATTTGTCATTAGTCTTTGTGTAGATAATTATCTGTCCTTGGGCACACTGCAAATCTTTTTTACATGCAAACACTATTGTAAGGTATTCTTTTTCAGTCCAGATAAGTTCATGCTTTGTTGATGCCAGAGTCCTTCATTAAAGAGCCAAGACTGTCTGTTTTCTAGTAGTTGTTCCTAAGTAGCTCCTCGCTGCAAATACATGATACCTAGCTTGTTCACATCGTGAATTGTCAGGGACTGCAGCCAGTGCTGTGGTAAGTAGGAAAGCTGTATATTGGGCAGCATGTAAAACTTGCTAATCACTTGATTTGCTTTTGGGGAGATGAGCATAACAAGTGAAGTCAAAAGAGAGAAGTCAAAAAGTATCACAAGGATAATATTGTACTTACTTTTAGCATTTGTTTTTGTATTTTTTATATAATTTCTTATCTGTTTCCCGGCTGTAGCAAGCAAATGTATGAATGGCCATGCTATACCATGGCTGGTACCACATTCTTTTCACAACCACAATCCCAGTACATTTGGTTACAATGCTGACTTCTGCAAATCCTGTTCTTACTGTTTTCTGGCAAAAAACCTTGACTATAGGTTTCAGCAAAAGATGTACCTAGGTCCCACTGTCTTTGTGCTGTATGGCATCTGTTTCTGTGGGGTTTTAGCTATTATCTTTTGCCAATATTTTTCTTTGGTATTGGGTATATTGAATTAGAATGCATGTGAATTTTTCTCCAGTGATAACGATATCAGGGAGTAGGAATGGAATACTTAAATTACTTAATTATTAAGGCTCAATTCATTTAAGACAACACCTGGATCAAAAGGAAGACTTTTTACATTAAGGTTTAGACACTTCTATCAACATTTTCCAAATGAAAAAAAAAATTTCAGAAGTGCAATATTTTTATTTTAAATACTACGAGAAAGTTTTTCATTAAAATAATTTTTATGGTATTTTTCATTTTGACATAGCTTAAAATGTTAAACAAAATGGATGATTTAGTCTTGAGTCAGATAAAAGTCCATTCCTTTTTAATAAAATTACAAATTACAGACAACATATGATACTGAAGAATGCAGAAGCAATACAGATGTCAAAGGAAATGAACTAGACACTGGTTATAAAATGTGAAGTAGAATGAATAGATTTTTCAGGGTTTTCTGTGGAAAGAAGGGGTTTAGTTAGGTTATATAATCCTCCATGTTTGTTGGGAGAGAAACCGATTCTTCCGGGTCAAGAAGATATGAAACTGGGAGGAAATGAAACTGAAAAATGAGTGACTGTAGTAGCTGAATTCTGAATAAGCTACACGTCCTCAGAAAAAGTTAATCCTTTTGTTTCTGAAACATGGTGGGGAGGTCTGCAGGACAGGGACCAGGGGCTCTGGCTACTCTAACTGGATTGGCAAGAAGGGAAAGCCAACAGAGATCTGTCAGAAAATAGCATTGCTTGTTTTGTCACAGGTGATGCTGACTAGCTGTGCAGCAAAGTTGTGACAGAACGCTTGAGTACAGACATGAAGAAGTATACTACAAGCCACCAAATTACACTCAAGAAGAAGATGGCCACATTTGAGCTGTTTATCTAGATATGGAAGGAAGAAATCGACCTTCATTGCTGGGGTGAAAAACTCAGTCTGACTGACATCTAGGGTCTCATGCTGCCAAAACAGAACCATCCCAGAAAAGGTCTAAAAGTCATTAATGACAATTTGATAATAAAAATGGTTGCATTCAACACACGGGAATTTAGTCTTCAATTTAGCAGATAGAGGTCATGGATTTTAAAAAATACTACTAGTTAAATGTTACCGCGTTTCTGTTGTGCAAACAAAATGATGACTGAATGCCAGTATTTTTTGTAAATAAAATATGTGTGTCTTAAAGACAAAAAATATGAATGATAACTGAAACCTACCACATGATCACAAACTACTTTTCTGGCATTGAAACAAAAAGGAGGTGGTCGCTTTAAGCTTAAACTAATGAGTTAAATAAAAGTATCAGAGTTCATAATTAAATCAAAAAGCAATAAAGATGCTAGTAGGGGGAATGACAAAATATTGACTGGAACAAAAGTTAAAATAAAATCAAACTATGTGTTTTAAGATTACAAAGATAAGATTACAAGGATCAAACTGAAGCCTAAAAATTGTATTTATTCATTATGCCATGGAAATCGTTGTCAGTCGTAAAGTAGAGGAAGCGTTCAATAAGTGTTCTTATAGAGCAGCCAGGTATTGTACATCCGATAGTAGTAGTGATGATATTTTTTCCTATTCTGTAAGTAATTCTGAAGGATGTTAAACAGTTAAATTATGAGGTCCAAATTATTTGAAAAGTTTTCAAGGATTTAAAACAACATTGCTGTAAAAAGCTAGCTGGTGACCTCCCTGATTCATTGACACTGGTTTTCCTTATTTTTTGAAACATGGGATATTCCACAGAACTGGAAGGAAGCTGATGTTAAGACAATGTTCTTAAGGGCGATTTTGATGCTGTGTATAATTATGGGCCTATCAAATGAAATCATAGAATCTTTGGTAAGTTCTATTATTAATTAGTAATTAATGAATAAATGATTAAAAGAAAGTAATACAAAACTAGGGAAATCCTTATTCCAGTTTTTTAGAGCAAAGTTTTGATCATCGCATGTTACTATTTAACTTTTTTTCACTCTTTCATTTGTGACCTGGAAGAGGTTTTCTAATCATTACTCTTAAAATATGTAGTTGACACAACTGCTTGGTAGAAGAAGATGAATATGATAAATTGATTTTAGTTACCTTTGCTCCTAGGAAGATGAACATCAGCATACGTGTGTAGTCAAACATTTAAGAATAAAATTGATACCAAAAATGAAAAGGACAAGCAGTCTTTCATGGGAAGAAGAGCTTTTATATTTATGAATAAAAAGGGTATGTAGCAGATACTTGTGTCCAGCTGCCCACTGTTCAAGAAACATGTAGGAAAGTTGCAGGAAGACACACAAATAATCAAGGGTGGGAAAACATTCCCCTTTACAAAAATCTCAGAATTTTCAAATTGGTTTGCTGTAACAGAGATGGTACACAAAAGCAACAATGCAGAGGTCTTCACTTTAGTGGGCAAATTTTAAAATCCAGAAGAGAAAGAGATAAAGAAGAGAACTTACATGTTAAAACCTTGCTAGGTCACATAACCAAGGTTACAAACAAGCTAACCCTGGACAGTCATGTTTCCTCCTTAACTATTTTCTATGACTTCTAATGACTACTTCAATCACAAAAAAATTGGTGAAGATTAGCTTGGTAACTGCTTGAGTCAGTCATGCCACCCCATCTTATTCAGCCATTTTTTCTAGCTTCTTGATCCTGTGTTTTTGTTTTTGTTTTTGTTTTTTAAGATATCCTTCATGATGGACTTTTGGCAATAGTAAAACTATCTTTGTGCTTTTTGAATTTTTCATGTGCCATTCCATTTTGTTATCAACCGCCTTAAATAACAAAGGAGCACATTGCAGTCTTTGCTGCCTGTAACAGCTCTTCCAGTTGCTCTTGCTTTGCTTGGCTTTGTATTGAGCTCTGTTGCAATTTCAGATTTTTCCCATCGTCATCTAAAGAATGTCCAGTTGCAAAACACATCCTCCTCTGTGTCCATCTGCTCATGAGAGAGGAATTTGGTATACTGCCACAATTATTGTTTTCTTTCTTCTTTCTCTTTTTCCTCTCCCCCTCCACATACTTAGTTTCTGATTTCATGCACCTGCAGGAGCTGGCTCATTGCTGATCCCATGTTCAGTGTTTCCAAGTACAGAGAGAGAGAGAGAAAGAGTGCCAAGACAGTGGGATATTTCAAGCTTCATTCTTTTCTTCACGTATTCACACTCCTTTCATTAAGTACTTCCTGAAAATACATTTCCCTACATTTCTAGTCATAAGTCTGTATTAAGTGTATGTTTAAATTTTTATTCCCATGTTAGTAAGTTATCGCTTGTAATTGATATGACTGCTATATTACATTAATTAATCTCCAGATAAACACATTTATTTAGGTGCTTTGCAAAGAGGTGGATTTTGTTTATTGAAGAAAAAAGTTTAAGATTAAGATCCTTCTAGTACAGAAAGATCTCTTTTCTTTTTTCTGATAGTTATAGTGTGCCTTTGACCTCAACAACAAAATAGCACCTCTTTATGGATCTTTATTGGCACTTAGAACTGTCTGACTGCAAATTACATTTTTTTTCCCTATTACTTTTGTGGAGTCCTATGCTGATTTTTCCCTTTGAATGTAAATTCCTTTACTTCATTGTGATTTTAGAGGGGTACCTCCCTGCACATCATCTTGCTGTACACTTAGAAGCCAGTTTTAAAAGAGGCTTAACATTGCAGACATGATGTTTTGTTTCCTTTGGAACGATATTTTCAGCAGATTTGTAGGAAAAAAAGCAACAAGAGGGAGTAAGGGGATAGTTTTGAGCATTGCCAAGAACTAGTACCTCTTTTGGAATCCCAGGAAAAATAATTCAGCAGGTTTTAGAATGCAACATTTAAAATTAATATTGCACATTCTTTCCCTATTATTAGTGTTATTATTTCTGTTACTCTTAACTCTTTTAGCAAAATCATTCAACTTGCATTCAACTTCAAGAAAGGAATAGAGATATTTATCCCAGGAGTAAATAAAGAAATTCTTAAGAAGCCAACACTTGGCTTAAAGGATTAGAAATTTTGTATTTAGAAGATGGGGCCAGGTAATTTGTGTGAAGAACTCTGTTATAAAATCCCTCTTCCTTCAAATTGTTAAGTGTTGTAAGAACCATACCAACAGAAAACAGGGAAAGCAGAGAAAACTTTTATTAATTAACTAAAATGTTTTGGTTTGTTGTTTTTTTTTTTTCAAATTTCTTCTGCTGTGCAGCACAGCCTTACTCTGTCCAGCCTCAGTTAGGGTGCAGAACTCATGCATTTGAATGATGGTTCTCCATAATATGCTACAGGAGAGCAAAGTACACAAACATAAATGGGGAAGCAAGAGTCTTTTGTAACTAGATACAGTAAGGGGAAAATGATTGCCTATTTTCTCAGGCTGAAAATGTAGCTAATAACAAAGAGATGGTCAGGCAGGCACAGGGACCAGGCCTTTTGCAGTCAGATCTGGTGTATTTCAGAAGTTTACAGGGGACAGAGCTAAAGCTGGCAACTTGGAGGAGTCAAATCTTTTGTAAAATGAGCTCAATTTATTATTATTTATCAAGCATTAAAAAATAATTTATGAGGATTACATACACCCACATGTGTATTCCAGCAACTGGCTGATTCTTGCTCCACTGTGTTTGCTAGTTTGCAGCTATGCATTTTATTTTCCATGTGTTGATACAGATTTGGATAGTAAGGAGGCAAGAAAAGCCTTTCCTCTGACCATTTGCATAAAGGTTAATCTCAGTTGGAGATTTCCTGAGCCCCAGGCCCCAGGAAATGAACCTCTTGAGACTGGGCAGAGTGGGGAAAGGGGAGGTTCGTCACTGTGGGACTATCACGCACAGTGCCTGTGGGAATGTAACAGGAATGATAGAGAAATGGCTAGTGAGTCTGGAGAGGATGGGGTGTTGAGTGGTGTCTCTGGAAAGCATGCCTTTGTGTCAATCGACACCCATGGCCAGGCTATTGCTTTACAGACACAGTCTAGCCCTTAATCACTGCACATTACAAGCCCAAACGGGATCATTTCCAGCACTACACACTAATAGTATTTATTAGAAGGCCCAATAAAGCTTTCCTCTGTAGCCAGGCTCTTATTGTATGGTGTCATTACATAAACAAGCCTTGGAGGGCTGTTTCCAGTTACAGACGTGTAGCAGAAGGCTTAATCTGAGAGGCCCAGTAGGGTGTGATTTTAGGTTTTTTTTTTTCTGTCTACATAATAGAAGACTAAATATTGAGGATGATTTGGGGACTACAGAGTTTCAGCCAAAAATAATCCTTGCAATAAATTATTTCCCTGTTTTCCCTCCTTCACTTTAGAGACTTGGAGGGTTTGTGGTTTTATTTCTTTTCTTTTCTTCCTCTCTTTCTTTTTTTATTCTGGGGAGTCTGTAGCAGCATCAGCTTCCCATATGTTAGAGGCATCTCAGGGTTTATTAGTCAGCCCAGGTCAATTGAGATTTGCTGTATTTGCTTTCATAAAAGCTGTGTGTACTATATACTTCTTGAACTGGAAATCACACAATGCTCCTTATTTGCCTTCAATCACTAGCAGATGCAGAACAGTCAGATCATTTCCCTTTAAATTGACCTAAGGGATTAAAGGAATTCAAAGGAATTTCCAACTAACTAGTGCCTCTGCTTTCCCTGACTTTACTTCTTGAGCCTTCAGGGTCAGAGTCTCTGGTAACTTAATCTGTCTCTCACTCCCCCTGATTTGTTCATTTCCTTCCTTTTGTTTGTCTCCGGAGCAGTAACTGAGTAGCCAGGATCAACTCCTGTGTTTGCTGGCTTCCAAATTTTTAAACCAAACATTGTGTAAATCTAGTGGGAGGTGGGTGCTCTGAAATGTACCTTTGTAGCAGTTTTCAACTTCTTATCCGCAGGTATCAATGGGCATAGAATTACATCAAAGGTAAAAGTGAAAAGCAAGCCTGTTGTCAGTAGCTTAAATTTGCCATGCAAGGGTCCCAGCATCCACAGAAAAAAACTGTAGGGATTTGAGAAGGACTGAAAACTGCTCCTAGTGCATCAGACAGAGTACTGGGAACAAGCACAGGTCTCTCAACGTTCATGAAAGCTGCCCTGAAGAGAAGAAGCCAAGAGGGGCTGTCTCACAGCAGAAGATGCAAAATCCAGTGAAGGGAAGAGGAGAGCAGGGCCACAATCTGCTTCCAATCAGGGATGGCTAATGGCAGTTCTGCATCTTTTGTTGGTTTTTGTTTCAGAAACTGGTCAGGAGTCTTTGTGTGGATTGTTTCAACTATCAGGGGACAGAAGCTTACTTAGCAGGTGGCTGGCTGAAAAGTGGCTGATGCTTTTAAAAATACCTCTACCTCTTTTGTTCTCTGCCTGCTGCCATGACTTTGGTGTTTCTAGATTTGACATCTGCTCTTCATCCAATTACTCATTTTGACTATGTACTTGTAGAGCATGAAAGCGGCTTTCTTTCAAAGGCTCTATGTGTCATTCCTTTCTTTGCTGACTTCCATCTACTCTATAAATCAGTTTTCATTTTTAAAAAATCAAAACCAGCAACCTTCTAATCAAATTGGTGATCAGAAAAGTAAAAGAGTTTTCTCAGTGGTTTTTCCTTGAATTTCTTAACATGAAGAGTATAAAAAAGTATGTATTTAAAACTCTCACAGTGCATCATTGTTATCTGAAAGTTAGAAATTCTTAGGTGACTGAATAAAAATCTTCAAAATATGAAACAGATCCTCCCAAGGAAGACAGTGATTTATTCCTTACATTTGCCAAGAACATGGAAAAAGATTGCTGGAACTACCACCTTCCTGTTCAGTGAATTATAGTCATCACAACAGAGGTAATTTAAATGCTTATTTTGCCTATTCCTTCCTCATCAAAAAGAGGAAAATGTGTAAAATAGGAGAAAGAATATAATGCATTATTGTTCTGGAATAATGTTGGATTTTTGGATCGCAAGCAGTTGGAACTTAGAGTTATCATTTATGTTGTTTCTTCATTGGAAACCAGACAGGAAAAATCTGTAAGGACAGAGCAAATCTTGAAGTACCTCTGAATCTATACAAAATAGCCAGAAGTGTTTCCAGCAGTTTGTCACTGTTTCTTGGTCCCAATGTTATTCAACATCTTTATAAGTGATCTGGATAATGGCATCAAGCGTAGCCTGATGAAGTTTGCTGATGACACCAAGTTCAGTGGGGAAGTAGACACTCCAGAAGGGAGAGCTGCTCTGCAGGGAGATCTGGATGGGCTGGAAGAGTGGGCCAGCAAGAACCTTATGAAGTTCAACACGGAAAAGTGTAAGGTCATGCACCTGGGAAAACATAATCCGGGAGTGCAGCACAGACTGGGATCCACCTGGCTGGAGAGCAGCTCTGTGGAAAGGGACCTGGGGTTCCTGGTGGACAGGAAGCTCAACATGAGCGAACAGTGTGCTGCTGCGGCCAAGAAGGCCAACGGGATGCTGGGTTGCATCAAAAAGGGCATCACCAGAAGAGAGAAAGAAGTCATCATCCCACTCTACTCAGCGCTTGTCAGGTCACACCTGGAGTCCTGTGTACAGTTCTGGTCCCTGCTTTTTGTATAAAAAGGATGTGGACAGGCTGGAAGGGGTCCAGAGAAGGGCCACCAAGATGATCAAAGGACTGGGAAGCCTGCCATATGAGGATAGGCTGAGAGAACTGGGTTTGTTCTGCCTTGAGAAAAGGAGGCTCAGAGGGGATCTCATCACCGTGTACCAGTACTTAAGGGGTAGCTACAAAGAAGATGGAGACTCCATTTTTACAAGGACTCACATGGAGAGGACAAGGGGGAATGGACACAAGTTGCTCTTGGGGAGATTCCGACTGGACATCAGAGGGAAATTTTTCACAGTGAGGACAGTCACCATTGGAATAATCTCCCCAGGGAAGCGGTTGACTCGGCCACGTTGGACACCCTCAAGAGTCGGCTGGACAGGGTGCTGGGCCATCTTGTTTAGATTCTGCTCTTCCTGGTAAGGTTGGACTAGATGATCCCTGAGGTCCCTTCCAGACTGGGATTCTGTGATTCTGTGATTCTTTGGAACTGAATCCAAAAAGCCCAAGGAAACCCCGAAAGATGTCAAATTCAAGAAATCAGTGGGATCTGAGGGCAGATACAGAGTGAAAAAGTAGGCAATAAACCTGAGAAAAAAAAATAATTGTCATTCTTTTCTGGAAGTTCAGTCTTATCTTTGCCTGTTCAATTTTTAGAAAAGCGGGAGGAAATGTTAATGAAGCTGCTGTATTCACACTGGAGCCTTTTAATCTTGTGGCTCCTTCTTTTGTACTTACTGCTATAGTAAGTACAATGTCCTGTCATTTGTTGCTTTCTGGTGACAAGGAAGAAAGTCATTATATAAAGTAAATAAAACCTTAACTGTGGGAAAGATGGAAAGAAAGACATTTTTCTTCATTTTCACACAGGCACTTTTCCATAAATCAAGCAGCAATTTAAAGTGTGTTCAGATTAAATGCAAATATCTAAATTAGCCTCAGAGTATGTGATTGTTTCTAGGAGCTCATGGAAGTCTAGACTTTTTTAGCCTATGCAGGAGGCACATACTCCTGAACTCTGAGTCCAAAATATGATCTGTCATTCTTTTATATTAAATTTCTTACATGGTATACTGGTGAATGAGGCACACCTATTAGTTGCCTCAGGATTGGTTAATTTCTTCCATTCCTGTCACTTTGAGAAGGAGGCACTAGCTGCTTACTGGAAGTGCCCTCTATGGATAAAGCCATGGACAGAAGGAGTGTGAAGGGGTCTTTGGCCCAATTATTTTACTGAGGAAAAATGCAGGGGAATTTTCTTGGTCCTTGGCAGTCCAAGGCAGGCTGGTACACCGTCACAGCCAAAGCAGGGAGCCATAGCTTGTGCCGTGCAAATACATCCGGTCACAATCTAAACAACAGGTATACTATGAGACATGCGGAGAAAGAACCATCATCTAAATTGCTAAAGTGTGTGTTTTGTAGTGTGTTATACTCTTGTTTCAAGTGATCCAACAGATGGTGGTACGTTCTTCCAAGTCTTCAGGAAGGCTAGACTTCCATTTCAGAACAGGGATGTTTTTTCTAATATTCAGTCTACATTTAGTTTGGCTTTCTTCCACCTTCTGACTCACAGTTATACCTTCTTCGACCAAGAATCCTGGCAGTACGTACTGCAGACCACCATGTACTCTCTGGTAGATCTGAGCTTATTTCTTTCTGTGGATGACAAAGAGGGAGAGGGGCTTGGAGGATCACTCATAGTCAGTCCTTGACCTGGCTAATTCCAATGTCTCCCTGCTGCTTGCATCTTGCTTTTAATCATAGCAGCCATTAACTCCTATTTAGCTGATCCTGCTACATTTTAAGTCTGTGAAAATAATGAAATTGATTTCTGTAGAAGAAAGCTCAGGACCTGTGTTTTTGATCATGGTACGCAGTCCTTTATTTATTGAAGTTCTCTGTACTTTCTCTGACATATTAGCAACTTCCTGTTTTATCTGAGTTGCCAAGAAATGAATATTGATGTTTTGAGTTCAGTCACACCACTGCTACGCACAGGGCTGTCACCTCTTGTATACGAGAAATTATGTTTTTTTCATATAGTTTCATAAACTGTATTGGTCTCTCTTGCCACCACTTTTCTATTACAAGTTCTTTGATAAGTCTGAGTTTTCTATTAGTCTTATTGAGCTTTTTTACCTTCACTGTTTTGCAAGTGCCTCCCTCCTGCTGAATAGCTGTTTCAATTTATTTTCCCTCAGACACATTAACTTGCCTTTTTCACATTGAATCTCATTTTGTTACTTCCTGCCTATATTTCTGACCCCTTTAGGACACTTTGTTTTATGATTAAACAAACCTGTTCATGGGCTCCATGAAAGAAGAGATCGTGCATTTGTAGGTTTATTTTTATTGAATCATAGTGAAAATTGCACCTTGAGGGAGGGCTTTATTACATTTAACTACTTAGCCAGGATTTATTAAAATAAACAGCATAGGAGTCAAGACCTTCCAGATGGGATCTCACTCTACATTGTGCTTCAAAATATATATATGGACTTGTGGGTTATCTACTTATAATTCCTCTGGTTAATGAAGCTTAAATCAGCCTAGACTATTTGTTCATTATTGTGGGTTCAGACACTCCAAAATATTTTATATATCATGGATTTGGACAGGTTGAGTGTGGTGACTGAGAGGGAGTTTCCCTTTTCACGGCACCTTGTGTGTGGGACCAATAATTAAAAACATTACACGAGAAAGAATTGACCTGTACCCTGTGCTCTGCCATGATTAAGAGGATTCCAGCATTTTCCGGGACACTGCCTTTTTTTAAGAAAACCTATTATTTTGTTCTCCTGTACTCTAGCTCAAGGCCAGTTAGAGGTTATGCAATAGGAGTTGAGGGAGAGCTGGATTTCTGCACTGAAAGTGTTTTTTACCAGATCATAACTCTCAGCTTATTTAAGAATATCATAAGAATCAAAGCCATATTTTTCTGCTGGTGTATTGAAACCTCCAGTTAAAAATTGGATGGTTTGATTTTTTATAGAAAGTTTCTAGGAAAAGAAAGTATTTTACCGTATAAGTGGAAGGGTTGCGCTGAGCCAGGTTTTCATCTGTTGCATGAGTGTAATGTTAAATGAATTCTACTGATCCTAGTGGGATGACGTGGGACTTTTTTCTGGATTCACACTGGCCTCACTGAGATCAGAGTCTTACCTTTTAATGGACTTTAGGGAAAGTATCGAGGCTATTTGAAGGATTTCTGCAACACACAGGGACTGTGTGAACATGTAATTTTTGCTTTACATATACATATGACAATGTTTTAGAAACAACAGCAGGGAAGAAAGTCCTTGACAGAATTGAATTACAGGCAAAATATTTCTTTTTCCTCCTTCTTTTTTTTTTTTAACACTCGGTGATGGTAAAGTTTAAATAAGCATACTGCACAGCTATGGAAGAAATAAAACTCACAACTGTATTACATCAAAAACTGGAGCTCAGGCAAGCTAAAATCAAAGCCCGTGTCAAGTACATCAAGATCACCACAAGGCTTTGTCTGCCTGCTCAAAGAGCTTACTCTTGATAAAGGGGAAAAAGGCAGGAGGGAGCAAGGTTTTACACTCATAACTCATGTTCCGTATCACATAACAGCTGCTCTGGGCTTTGTCTCATCCTTTAAATCTATTCTTTACTGAGGAATGAAAGAAAGGAATGAGAAATCCATGGGAGGAGGTGTGCTGTGCCTGTGCAGAGAATCTCACCATGCTGACAGCTTGCTGTAATGCCATTTAAACGTAACCACCACCAGCTAAGGAAACAGGAACACGGCTGTGTGCTGCATGCGCCTTCCCCTCACCCCCTGCACACTTGTGCTCATTACAGCTCTTTCTTTAAACTGCTGGCTAGACAGCTGGCAGTGCCTCAGAGGAGCGCCGAGTAAGGGAGCTTATAAATTACTGTTGCGTTTTATGGCCAAGATAAACTCAAACTGCAGGGTTATAGCCTGAACTGACACACAAAAAAGAGAACCTAGCAGGTCTCTGAAAAGCAAAGGGAGAAGGAAAGGAAGAAAGAATATTTCGGTGAACCTACCAATCATGTGGTGGGGTGGAGGGAAGAAAAGGCACATAAAATGTAGACCTTCTCCAGGTATAAAGAGTAGAGAAAGGTTAATACTTGCAAACATAAATCTGTAATTTTAAATTAGTATCTTTTTAAGTAGCTTTAGCCTTTCTTGTAATGTGTCATCACTGCAGATTTTCAAAGATGGCAAAGGATGTGTGATGATAATTTCCACATTATGCAGTTTATCAAGAAAGGCTCAATACACATATCATTTCAAGTGGGTCAGTGCTTGGATAAAGTTTCCAGATGAACACTGAGCAGTCTGGTCTGTTTGGAACTGTCTGTGCTGGTTCAGTGCCTCCCACATAGTATAGGCTATAGCCCATTATTCGAAACAATGAGTTCAAGGTACACTGGAGTGTGAAAGAGTTATTACAGTTAAAATACTATTTCAGATCCATGTTCATTTGCAATTGACTTTACACAGGAAAGAACAAATAGTGGTTCCTAATTTGAAGGGTTTTATTTAATCCTGTACCCAATGTTGGGTAGGTTATGCTAGAGAACACAAGATTTGTTTGAATCCAAGCATAGCTTTACGCTGCAGCCTGTAGTAACAGGTGCCAAATATTCAGGTATTTTTTATATAGACATTCCAGTCCATTACCTCACACTACTGCAAGTATTCCCTGAGACTGCCACATAGTTTGTGCAACAAACAGAAACTGAAAATGTATACAGCTTGACTCATTCCCTCAGGAAACAGTGCTGAAGTGTCAGAAGACCCAAAAAATGAGTACTGGACTTACTTTCAAAAAACTATGGACTGGAGCACACTGTATCATGAGTGTTACCGCTCTGCTGCAAAGAAACATAAAGCATGAAGCTTTATATTTCAGCCAGAAACCCTGGAACCTCTGGGAGACCACAGTCTAAATCAAGAATCAAAACACTTCCCCCAGCATAACTGCAAATTGAAAAGAAGCCCTTGTATTCTGCTAGCAAAGATATAGATGGAGGATGACTTTGAAATGTTTAAAAGGTTCTCAGATCACCTTGGTCACTTTTCTAGGTGAGAAAAATATTAATGTCAGATATCTATTTATAATGATTTGTGGAGGTCTGAGAGGTAAGAAAGGGATCTGTCTTAAGAAGAATAATTATTTGTTTGCTGTATATCACAGCATTATGTTTAAAAATTATTATAGTGCATAAATAAAATGTCATTACTAAGGAAAGTGAGATAAAATATTCTACAGAACTCGTTATAATAAAAATCTTACAAAAAATTAACCGTACCGTGGTTTTGGTCTTCAAAATCAAAACCATGCTGCCTTCAATCGATACCGTACTCTATATGCCAAGCTGTGAGACCGCCAAAGCCTTTTCCTCAGCATTGCTTTTACATCGTCATGTTTGCATGATGATGTTTAGTAAAGCATATACACCAAACAAGTTGCTTGTACTAGTGGTAGCTATTATTTTTATACGGATCTTACACTAGCTAGTGTTGCAGTAGCAGCTACAAACCTGTACCTAGTTGTCTCCTCTTGGCTTGGCCACCCACACTTTATCAGCCCAGAGACATGGCCCTTCTTTCTCACACTGTTAAGTTGAACAGCACTGCTTGGTAACAGCAAAGGCCAGCTTATTCACAACTTGTATCTGCCTGGGCCAGGCCTTCAGGGATGCTCCAGCACTTGGAGGAGACCTTCCTTGCTCTGCCCAAACTCTCATCATTTAACTCTGCTAACAGGCTCCCAAAGCTTATTTTCCTCCTCTGCATCATCCTCTACGTAGGCCAAGCTTTCATAAACCTCCCTGGGTCTGATCCAAATGCTGAAGGGAACAAAAGTGCTGACTCTTACAGGCTTTACATCAAACCTGTCAAACTGGTAGAGAGAGTATTGACTTAGAAGGTTGACAGAAAATTATTGTTTTTGTTCATTTGCTTTCTAAATTTCAAATATCAAATAAAAGCATTTCTTCTATTCAAAGAAATGTGCAGTTGCATCTCTCCTGTTTGTACAATTTGCAAAATGTACTTAGTGTTTGACATCCAGTTGCTCCTACAGAGCAGCCGCAGAGACACTACTGACATCTGGGAGTATCACCTGGGTACAGGGACTGCTCAGGACAGAAGGAGTCCTTCAGCCAGAATTATTGAAATCACAGACCCCTTGTTAGGCTAGAGAAAAATGGGGAAGAACTGGGCAGGGATTTTGGTCTCCCTTCACCTGCATGGCTTGGGAAAAGCATTTCCACAAACAGCTGGAGAACCCAGGGGAAATACAGGAGGCCAGAGGGCAGCTATTCAGGGCACCACATGGCCAAGGCCAAGCCATGTCCAGAGGACAGACACCTCACAAACCCTGCAGGCTGGGCTCTGGCTGCAGCCCCAGCCCAGCCCATCACAACTCCTGCTCAGGCAGGCTCTCAGGTGGGAGCTCCAAAGCTGCCACTACAGCAAAGAGGGCGAGGACACTTCTGCATGTGGGAGAGGTGCCCAGCTGGATAACCTCCACAGCTGGGGCACTTTGATACCTAACGCTGCTGCCTTCCCTCTTCCTCCTTGGCCAACAGCTCCTGCAGCCAACGGGACACAGCACTGCCCTGGCATTGCCTACAACTTTTCAAGACAGTTGGATTTACTGCTCAAATCTCAACTCCAAACACCTGCAGCTCTGGAAATGTCAAGCAACAACCACTAATCAGCACCTTCCCCCTCTTGCTGCTGCAGCATGCCAGGACATGGGTGCCAGGCTGTGATGTCACTGCCATGCAGCACAGGTGTCACGGTGATGTTTGAGGACTTCCCCCAGCACATGCAGCCAGCTGGTGCCAGTTTGTGGGCACTTGCTGTTTGGCAGGACCAAGCCCAGCTTGGTCAGGGAAATGCCTACAGCTAGGCACCACTTTGGTCTAACCTTGAGAAGAGAGTTTGAGACGGAGCTGTCTCCAGGAGAAATATCATCTACTGCTCCAGACAAGCTCACTGAGTGAGTAGACTCAACTTCAGCTGTCCATCCAGGATGGGACAAAAGAACACCTTGTGATGCTGATCTAGAATCCATCAAGGATGAAAAGGATCTCTGAGCATGGAACACAGCACCAACAGAACCCATCCCATTTCTTCAGAGGTGGTCTCTGGTGAAACTGATGGCTTTGTATTCCCGAACCTTCCAAAGAAGCTTTGGAAAAAGTTCCAAAGCCACCAGTTTCAGTCTATTCAGTGAATAGATGATGGCACCTGTATTGCCATTAATGAAGAAGCCTTCCATAAAGAAAGTGTTGGCATGGAGAGGACCTTGCAAAGTTTTTGAAAGTGACAGCATGAAAAGCTTCCTTCATCAGCTCCACCTCTACGGATTCACCAAAACATCTGACTCACTTGATGGATTTCTGGCAGAAGAAGCAGCACCTTCTGCTCACAGCAAGGTACACCACTTCCCCTGCACATGAACCGACACTCAGAATGATTCTGGCACAAGAGCTTCACCTTCTGGTAACCTAAGGCTTGGCAATAGAGGAAAGGAGGAGGAGGGCAGCGAATGTTCTGAGATTTGGTTCTTTCTCTTGATATTACTCAGGTGAAAACACAAGGATGTCCATTACTTAACAGAACTGTAACATAACCTTTTGGTCAGCCTAAGTTTTAGGTTTCAAATCCCCAATAGACCTTTTCGAGACCCGTGACAGTCTTTGCCATTACAAGGCTCAGTTTTCCTAGGCTCAGTTCTCCTATCTTGGTGTTTCCCATGTCCAAGGGTTGGCAACTAACTCTTCATCTTTTGCATGTTTTAATTACTCTTCTGCTACAGCCCCAACTTCAAGAGAGATGATGCCCACCTGCTCAAGAGGTGCAAGAAAAGAGTTGGACGCAAGAGGAGAGCAACAACTGCATTTTCTCCAGGCCTGGCTTTGAAGGAAAACCACCCCACAGAAGCCTAGATGTGCAGCCTGGGGGGCAGCTGTTGCTGTCATGCCTCACACCCCCTCCGTTTTACCACCACAACCAGGCCCTGCCTGGCTTCCAGCAGACTGCTTCTGCTGCACCTGCTCCTTCACTAAGCCATGGCATACCTCCCATAAACAATAGGACACCTTTCACACCAGGGCTGAGCCTTCCCACCTTTCCACTCATCTAGCCAGGCACAGCAGCTCTGCAGGCCCCAGGCTGCCCTGCCTCCCTTCTGGCACCCATGGTTTCCCATGGTTGTCCATGCTGGCAGCAGCCTCTGCACTGGCATGCCCAAATCCCAGCTGACCCTTTCTGCCCAACTTGCACCTGCAGCCCAAATCCTGCTGCAGCAGGTTAGTGGCTGAGACCCTACTGCTCATTAGACTAGATCAAGTAGACACACTAGGTACCCAGCCAGTGGAGTGTCAGACATCTGGAAATAAACTGTCTCAATAAGAAACCCTTTCCAGTTGTCCTGTCTTGCTTTTAGAGCTGAATCTGAGACTGAGTTTGTATTTCACCAGTCAAAGCAGGAGCAACTGATCCACAAAGCATTACATGATTTCTTGTAATAATCAAGCTCAGATTGTAAGAAATCCCAGATCTTTCATTGAATTTAAGAGCTTTCCAAGATTGCATAAAGTCATATAGAAGCAACCCAAGGTGGGAACATGAGTTCAAGTAAGGTTCAGAGGTGGAAACATACTTCCTACCAAAACCTATCCAACAAAATTGTTACTGTTAAAAACACTAAGCCAGAGCTGAGGACATGATTTGCCAGGTGTTGAACACTTCCATCCTTGTAATGTGGTCTCCTGCAGAGGATACCCAGATTGTCCCTCACTTCAGTTTTCTCATCCCATCAGCTCCAACACAAGGTGGAGAAACCCCAGGGATGAGCAAGAATAACCCCTGGGGTGTGCGGAGGAACTAGCAGAACTTCTATTTATATTTAATTTCTATTTTAAAAAATTCCAAGAAAGAAATTAAGCTTTACTAAGAGTTAACGTATAAATTGACACCAGCATCCCCACTTGCTCTGCGTGTCAGAGCATCCTGTGTCACATACAGTACCAAGGTCTCCTGAAGGAAGAGTGGGAACACACAAGGCAGAGTTGTTCATGGAGTGTCCTCCTTCATCTGCTCATTTTCAGTGTATTATCACTGTGTCTGACCAACAAAACCCTACCATGTAAAAGGCTTAGAGCACATGGGGCAGGGAGATGTGCCTGTGAAGCTCAGGGAAGAATGCAGCCTGGGACTGACCACAGGTGTTGCAAAGAAGCTGACTTGATCTCAACACCAAGGAAACCCGAGGGTGGCCTTTGTTAGATAAACAGGTAGTAATAGCCAAGTGGTGATCAGCTGGTGGTGGAAAGATTTCTCTCTCAGCTCATTCAAAGAGTGTGAATGTCTCCCTGAGTTAGACAGGCCAGCATCAGGGGAGTGAGAGAGTGGCTTGGCCCAACATAAAGTATAAAACAGAACAACTAATGAAAGAGTTTCATAGAGAGCATAAGGCTTGAGACAGCTTCAACCCACAGATGCCTTCCTGGCAGCTGAGGATACCAGTGTCATGACAGTGAGCATATTACAGACTGGTAATGGGAATCACAATGTTATGGTGATTAAACTGTTTCTTGCAATTGCTACATATTTTTGCTAAGTGTAACTTACATTTGTATTATGTTCTGTGACGTATTTTGTATCACTGCTAAGTTAGAACTCCTATGTAACATCAACTATCTTCAAATAAGTAAATTTTATATTAAACTTTACATATTCCATGTACAGAACATTTAAAGAACCTGGTCAGAGAGTAGTAGACTCTGACAAGGAGTCTACACAATGATTTAGGTCATGCTGGTTACATTCATATCCTGGGTCTGTTTTGTGAGGCTGGAAAATGCTTAGTAATATGCAACGAAAATGTGAAAAAGACTTTGTTCAAAGGGTGCTCAAAACAGGTGTGACTTGGAGTTCACCAGAGCCTTCCTGAAAGGTTATGGATCATCCCTGCTATGTGTGTTCCTGTCACCAGCTTCAGCAGCACAGGGTGGGCTGCTGTGTGCTGCCCTGTTAGCTTGCAGCCAGGAGGCTGTGTCCTTCTCTGCTGTGTCCAGCATTACACATGCTCAGGGTGCTGAACCAGTGTGAACACAGTGGGTAAAAAACAGAGAGCTGCCAGACAGGACCCTTCTGTGTCATGCTGTTAAAGAGAGGAGATCCGTATTTTATAGAGAACACATCCATTCCCTTCTTAATGGAAATATAAAACTTCAGGGACTAACCCTATATTTTCTGTAAAGGGTGGATTGAGCCCAAGTGCAGATTATCTGTCACTTTGATAATTATTACACTTATAGGAACAGCTTTTCATCTCTAGAGATTTCTTCCTGAGTCTGGCAGAGCACCTCTATGGTGTCCTAAACCCGGCATTGATATATAGCGTAGCCAGTATGTGACTGGATATAAAAGCTATCTAAATACTGTAATCTGTTCTCAGCCCACAATAACACAGCACACATGCATCCGTTCTGCTGTCTGTTATGAATCATGATGCCTGACAAGTACTGGTAATAGGCTTCGTAACATTGCATGCAAGCAGATAGGGGTGTTTTGGTTTTTTTCATTCGTGAGGGAACTATGTAGTTATACTTCTGTGACTGTGAGCTCTTCCAGTCATATAGAGGCAGCTATGGGAAATATTTTCTGTTTTAAAAAAAAACATGATGTCTGTAATTCCCATATTCTCCTATTACATTGCTTTCATTGTAAATGAATGGCAATTCTTACCTGGAATTCCAATTAAGTTCTACATGTGAAGCACGACTAAATGGATAAACATTTAGTGGTTTGGTAGTTAAGAATTGTTTCAGAACTGACTCTGCTGGGGTTCTAATACTAGCTTTGCTTTGGAGTTAGGCTTCCAATGACTAAATTAAGCTTCCAGGCAATAAAAATAAAAAAAAAGGATTTTCGGTTAAATTATTAACTTTTAATATCAGGAAGTCTTACATACTAATACTGTGCACTACTTTTGCAGGAAGAAAAGAAATAGAATATTTCTTCAAAGGAATTTTGAATTTATGTCATGATTTATTCTTCTTAACACTACACCCATTCAAGGCAGCTTTCAACAGTCGCATTATCTCAAATTTTAAACCAATGCTATAACTTTTTGAAGACAACCCTGGAATATAAACCAGATGTAGTAACAGGTTGCCTTGTGATTGAAACAGACAGATTATTGCCTTTAAAAACATGTCCTCCAAACCTTTATTTTATTTCTTTTGAAGACAGACATTTGCTGGAGTGTCTGTCACATGATCAGCTGTTTTCACGGGAGGTCGCTTTTATAAAGATCTGGAGAATCACTGTGTTAATCTCTTTAGAAAAGTCATATTTCCTATGACACTAAGTAAGGCATCAAGTGATATCAGAGGTGAGATATATGTCAACCTTTGCTGCTAAATTTTAATTCTCTCATCAGAGTTTCATATGTGATTCTTACAGTTGTTCTGTTTCTCTTCCACAAATCATCTCAATTCCTCAAGAACTCCATCAGATTCCTCTAATTTGTTGTTTCCCACTTAGGCTCATTAGATGGGGTTATATCATATGTTGCCAAGTTTCCCCGTTGAATAGCATTCTGCTCACTCACTTGACTTTCTCAGTTGCATAAGAAAGGCCACATATGTGGCCTTTTAAAATAATTTTTATTTATGGAGTTTAATTTACTGAGAAAAAAGATGGTCATCTAGAGATGACCAAAGAAGTCTTGGTATTGTAAAGCAAACACCCATTGAAAATCAAAGCATTGCTCTTAGATTTGGATTCCGTTTTTCCTGGATACTTTAAACTTCTTTTGCAATTATTTCTGATGAGTTACATATTCCATTTCCTGGATAGGTATTTGGGCCTTGCAACTCATCTTTATTTTGTATACATGCAAATTATTTGGGTAGTTTTGGTAGTGATATATTTTCAGTAACAACTTTCAATAACATTTGCAGTTTATCCTTGAAATGAAGCAGAATAAGAGATTAATAAGCATCATTAAAAAAAGCCAGCATCATTAAAATAAATAACCATTGTTTGCCATTTTCAGGTGTACTTCATAGGATGGATATGGATATGTAATTCAGATGGGCTCATGGTACAAACCTCCATTTTCCCAGGCTGTCACACAGTGTAAGACAGCATAAGTATTTCTTGTGGTATGTGTGAAGATAAGGAAATTTTGCAGGTGCTGTAGAGTGCTTTTCACCAATAAATAGTAATGATACAGGAAGGAATGGTCTTAATGAAAAAAGACACATTTACAGTAATGTATGCTATTTCTCAAACAGAAACACAGCCTTTCAAAACAAAAAAGTGTGTGGTCTCTGAAATCCATCCTAGATAAAGCTGTGCGTAGCCATAGCCAAAGTATGTCAATCAATTCCTCACTGGTTTTTCATTGAAAGGGAAATAAAATAGCAAGTACACAGAATGTGGAACAAATTACTGGAAGCATGGAGATAAATCAATTATTCACCATTTATTACAAAATAAAATAGTTCTACAATTTATAAATATAAAGCATACTAAATGCCTAAACTATTACTGTTACATATGGGTTTATTTCTGTCTTTATTACATTTTGCTTTTAATAGAGGTCTTTAAAAGAGAGGGAATATTTTATGTGGAAAGTTTACTGGGGGAAAAATTTCCATTCCATTTTTGGTGATTTCATGTGCCTGAGATTTCACTTTTCCATAAAATTCCTCTGGGATAATGGAAATTTTTCACACTGAATCATACCAACATTTGAAAAGCCACTTCTGTGTGAAATGTCATGCTCTGCAGTTCTGATCAGACACTTAAGAGGAATTGTGGCCACATTTTAAATTTTTCTTTTGAAGGAAGATATCAGTAAAAGTGAAGAAAAAATCATTGCCTACACCAGCTGGCTGTTGAAATGGTCTTATGTATTTCTAATTTGCTACAGGACTGAAAAAATAAAAATCTTTCTTTCTTAAAGAAAGAAAACAGTTCCTGATGCTCCACGGTAGCCTTAATGTTTGACATATTTGTGAAGGGTGTGAGGTGATTTCACAGAGCCTCATCTGCTGATAGGTCATCTTCCACAGTTCGAGCTGCTGTTAAATTCCTTGGGTTGGAGAAAGATAGGACATACAGTGACTTCAGTTGAGAAGAGAACCTGGATTTCATTTCTAAGGATTTTACTTTCTGGATATGTCTTGAAAGGGCTGATCCCTACTCCTGTTTGTGAGATGAGAATTTTTGCTTTAGTTCATGTGGGGGAGGGATGAAACAACTCTTACGGCAAAATCGTCATTCCACATTGGTCCCTTTTCTAAAGGATGAAGGGGCCAGAATACCATGAAAGCATCCTAAACCCCCTCTTTCTGGATTGCAAAGGAGTTCCTTGCAGCAGGCAAGCTCTAGTGAAAAGCGCTTACTCAGAGTCAGGCAGCAAGTAGAAAGGGCCATGCTGCCTCTGCTAGGCAGCAGAGTGGATCATGGTGTGTATAGTCTCCTGGAAGACAGACATGTTCCTAGGGCTATTGTAGATATGCTGAGGACAACTCCAGTCTCTGAAACAGCAAATATGTGGCTGAAAGTTGTCGTCCTGGCTGCCTCCTCCTTTATCTACAAGCTCTGTGTTGCTCCTCTACAGGACATGTTTGCAGAGCTCAGTTCTGCAATCTGTGGCAACGGCCAGCTTTAAGTGACTACAGGAATTCAACAATTTTACATGCACATAGGTACCTCTGTAGTTGAAGGGCAGGAGAAGGGTTAGAGTCCATGATGAAGTCTCAGAACAAACAATCACAAATTGCTATCATGGGAAACTCTAATTTTGAATGAATCAGTCCTTTAGATCAAAAAGCTGTTCCTGCAATCTCAGTTCCTTATATTCTAGTTCATGCGCTAAATAACTTTGAATCAGTCTGATGAAGGGACACCAAATCTGTATGGAATGGAACTTCTCTGGCTTTGCTGAATCACATGAATCCATCTAGCTCCTCAATTTTAGCACTTAATCTGGGATTTAACCAATATGTATAAAGTATCATGGCTTAAGGGTAAAACAACATTTTAAAGAAATCATTGTGGCTATTAAGGACTTCAAGTGATGAAAGAATAGAAAAAAACTAAGTAATACAGATTAGAGATTTTCTGAAGTCTTTTTGAATTGGCCAGACTATATCTCCAAAGAGATGGTTTGAACAGAATTGCAGACATATTTTCTTCACAGATTTTAAGGCTTCCCTGAAATTGTAGCCTCTCTGTTTACCAGAACATCAAGAAATACTAGGTTGGCTGGTGTCAGAATTGATTTTTCAGTGCTGATCTGAAATATGTGGTAGAATGTAAGTGAACAATAGGCAATGACATGCAAGCGGACAGCTTTGCAACACTTACGCTACACATTTTGCTTCTCCTAGGAGTGAAGTACAGACAGCAAAACCAGGCAGGTAACTATAGGGATGTTGTTTGCACATGTGAAAAGAAAACAATAGGTGGACACAAAAGCAAGAAATAATTTTTGAAGAGAAAGAATGTACTTATTTCTCAAAGGAGCCCCACAATTTATGATCAAGTTAGCAAATGTCAACTAATGGAGCTGTAAAGGGGGCAGGTGGCTGTTAAATCCAGAAACTGTATTTGCACTGAGTTTTCCAGTGAGTCATTACAGTTTTTCAGAAGCTGTGATGCCAGGCAGAGCTTCATGTGGAAATAAGACTTTGTTAAAAATATACTTGTTAAGCATTTCCTCTTTACATCTGATTCATGCCTCAGTGGATGTCATAATATTTAAATGGTTGCTTACTGTTCAGAGTGTGTAAAATGCACAGCTTGGGAATGTACTTAGTCACTTGTGCAGAACTGTGAAGTCAAGGGCAAAAGGCAAGACTGAGTTTCCAGGGTGAAGACTAAACTGCTGGATAAAAAACAATAAGGATGGTGTTGGAAACAGACTCACAGCACTGCTCATACATCTTAAACAGATCTTTGTCAGGCACAAGATCACACAGTCCCCACAGTAATAATAAAGCAGCATGCCTTCCGTTTTTTACACACTTCTCCCTTTGAAGAATTATATTTAGGAGCCAAGTCTTCTGACAGATTTGACAAATTTTTATTACTGTGTGTCCAGCACAAACAGTTCTTCTCAATATACTTAGAGAGCAGCAAAAAATCTTTTAAAAAACACAGAGGTGCTTTCAGCTCCAGTCAAGTGAGATTAGTCAGTTTAGCGCGGCTGCATGGCTGCAGTCATTAATTGAGAGCCAAGGGAGATCTATTCTACAGAGAGCAGAGTATTTTACAGCGTATCTCGGATAAAACATCTTCTGGTCAGTATTAACTCCCAAGCCTTGTTAAACAGCATAATTGAAAGAAAAATGTCACATAATTTTACTCCTAAATAATTGATGATGGCTGAGCACTAGACAAAAGGCCCGATTCTCCCTCCTCTGTCTAAGGCTCTCCAGGCCCCATCTGCAGAAACCTGCCTCCAGTCAGTGGAATTTATGGAGGTGTAAAAATATTGCAGCTGATAAGATAAACAGGCTGGGTACATGCCTGCACAGTTTTGTTTACTACAGTTCTATTCTTCCGAATTTTAATAGCCCTGTTTTCTTTTGCTGAATACACAGATGTGTTCAAGTGAGTAGGGGAAAATACCTTCAAATATGCAAATAAAAGACATAACTGACAACTTTGTAAGAAACACTGCTGGTATGTCTGTTGTGCTTAAAGCAACTTAAGGCCTAAAGAAATCTAGGATTAACTTTTCTGTTGAGCATCATTTTCCTACCAAAAAAAAAGAGGTGCAAAATCAGGTTACAAGCTAAGAACATTTAAAAGAGAAAAAAGAAATATATTTTTCTTGTATGAAAAGAAAGATGGACCTTAGAGAGAGCTTATAAATGGTTCTTTTCTCATATAGGAATTCTGAAAGCAATTCATTTACTGATTTAGGAATCGTCTCCTCTAATACTAGTGTGACCTTTCTAACTTTTTGGGTTCACAAAGGACCTTATTCACAGCATGCAATTCATACATAGCTATGAAATTTTGCATAATGAAAGTGACACTTCTTGATCCATTTTCCTCTTCTTTCTCTTTCTTGTGAATCGCAGCTGTTACATCTGTAGCAGTTTCCATAGTAACAGTCAATTTTGGACTTTACTAAAGGGTGGGAATGAGTAGCTTGAGAGTGATTGACCAGGAAATAGGTTTAAAATTAACAATTATAAAACATTTAGAGGCTACAAGGAAAAAAAAAAAACCCCACTCAAAAACCTTAAACCATTTCCAGCCCCTTACAGTGTTAACCCAGCCTTCCAAAACCACCCCAAACAGCAGTTCTGAACACATAAATCATTAACACTGTGACCTGAGATTTGACAGACTGATGAGACAGTGGTTTCTATTGTGAAGGTTATGGTACTGTAGCTTGGTATTAAATTTTAGCTCTAAAGAGTCCTGTAATTTCTGCAATCTTTCTCTCAGGAAGTGAGCCTGCCCCAGCAACGTCTGTGATGGAGTCACATGTGATAGCATTGAGGAGATCTGGGCAGGTGTTCGAGTGATCTCAGCCCACTAAGATTTAATAGTGATCACATGGTAGTTGCATGGAAAAAAGTTCTTACATTTAATAGGCACTTTCCCCCCCCTCCCCTCAAGTCAACTTTAGGGACCAACATCTCAGCCTCAAACAGCACTGTCTTAAAGGGGTGTTTATCTGCATTTGGCTAAAGCTGGCAAGAAGAACAGCAATGCTATGTACTGGTAGACATCTAAAGAGCCTGGGACACTGTTTCAGAGAGTCTGCTCTATGTCTTTATGACTGCTGCACAAGCCCTCCCCATGGAGTGAATACTTACCAGAAATAACTGTTGCAAATAACTTCAAAAGGAAAGACAATAGAGGAGAGGACAGAGATTTGGTGGCTTAGCAGCTAAAACTCTGAACCTTTCACCTCTGGATCCATGCTGAATACCCGGCTTGAAGTTCTCAGAAAAAGTATTTTCTACTTCAAAATGGAAAGAACTTACCATACATAATTGGAAGTGATTTAGGATAAGGAGCTAGAATAGTAGTTTTATGGGGTCATGACCTTTTAACCTGCACATTTTGTCATGGTGTTTTTTACAGCTGGTGACATTTAGTCCAGGGAATAATTTGTCTTGACATGTTTTTGTTTTGCTTTGGGTTTGGTTTTGTAGCAGTGACACATAGATAATTTTTGTGATAAGTGTTAAGATGCCCTGAATTTAATTATTAGAAGGTTGATTATTTAGCTAATCTTTACAAAAATGGAATTCTCATTTATTGTAGTAGATAAATTACAATGCAAATGTGTATCTAAAATCATCATTACAAAGACATGACTGAATTTCCATGGAAAGTAATTCTCAAACAGACTAAACAGACAAGGCAGAATGTCTGCTCTAACTAAACTGTGCCTGGTGTGGATGGACCTTGTGGTGGTTACAGGTCACCCATAAGTCTTAGTTTCACATGATCACTGTAGATACCTCTTAAAAGATTGAGGCATATCACATGATTGAGCCTAGAAAATAGCATTTATTTTCTGTTATCATCCTTTGCATTAGGCAATTGTTATGACTTGGCCCTGTCTCAAACAGTGCAATTCTGTCACAGCTGGGTTTCTGTGTAAGAGATGAAGATACTGGGAAGTTCATGCAGTCTGTGTCTGCAGTGTATGTGAACAGTGGTTATAGTGCTGTCGTTAGCAAAGCCTTTGCTTAAGTCTTCACCAGAACAGACATTCTGTTATAGACATAATTAATGAACTTATCTATGCATATGTATGTATATATGCATTTATAAATAAAAGCTAGGGCTTAAGGGTTTGAAAGAGATTCCAGCTTATGCTGATATGACTTTGCTTACCTTTTTCAGAAATACTATGACGAGAAAAAGAAAAGCATCCTAAGAAACAATTGAGCAGAATTTTAGCCCTATGAATCATGATAGCTTAGGGACAGTGGGAGAAGGAAAAAAAAAACCCAAACTCAGAAAAAGAAGTGAAGTACAACAAGATGACTGGTGAAAAAGAGTTAAGTGTTTGACTTCATGCAGCTTGGCAAATGGAAGAACACAAATCATTGCAAAGGAAAAAACATGCTTGGAACTCTCTAGAGACTGACTTCACATGGCTAATTTACAACCACATGCCGCATCTGTCACTTTTACAAATCAATGAGAGTGCCTACCCTTTAATAGCACAGGGTCACTGGTAAAGGTTGCTAGTGTCGGCCGTACAGATGAGACCTTTCAGGATGTCAGAAAAGAACCTCGGTGACGCACATTAACACCCACACGCTCCTTTATGTCACTTCCAATTTACTTTATTTTAAATTGTCAGCTAGCAGAGCTCACTCCCATATTAATAACGAGAGGTTTGCATCCAAGCCAGGAAAAATAAACCCTGCTGATAGCTCCATGAGGCAGCTGGCTTGCTCTAAGGAAAGCCAAAAGGGAAAGATTGAGCTCCTACTCCTTCTTAGTAGAGTCTGTAATATTAAGGAAAGGAAAAAGATGATATGACTTACAGATGGTCCATGTGTAGTGTACAGAGAAACATTTGTATTTTGTTATTTTCTATAGATACTGTTCAATAAGAGAGTGATTCTGTTCTTTTACAGTACTGGACTACAAAAGAACACATTACGGCCGCATAGTAATACAAAATGTTCCCATAAGCTGGAACAAGTTTCCCCAGCCCTGAGTTTATATTTCTCCATGGTATTACTAGGTATTTAATTCTCTTTCTTAGTCTTTTTCCAGTCTTACTGGAGAGACTTAATAGACTTGATTCACTTTTTGAATTCAGCTGGTGGAAGCTGAGCTGTGAGATTTGGTGCTGGAAACATTATTTGGGTGAATCAACAATGCCAAACACGTCTCAGCCCAGATAGCAGGCAGTCCCCCAAAGCACATATCTATCCTTGCTCTTTAATAGCACAGGGCAGGATGCAGAGCTAAGTACCTGGGAGAAGTGCTGATGCAGTCAGTCTCATAAGTGTACTTTGCCAGGGCTACTCTTGTAGGATCACAGCTACCCATTGGGGGAAATCGCAGAGGCCCTGCAGCTCTCCACATGGTAGTTGCATCTTCCTTCTTTCTTGTATCTAATCAGGTGAATAAACCCTAGATTTTCTTTCCAGCTTCCTCACCTGAGGAATATTTATCTACAATTTTAACCGAATCTGCACACAAGAACCTTGCTTTTAGAGGCAAAACTTCAGTGTGTTCATTGGAAAGCTTAGGAGTGAATGTATTCCTGTCTGGATGGTTGTTAAACCTGCTCCTTGATAATTTAGTTTGAATCATTCCCTACTTGTAATTTTATTAACTGCAGCTGTATCCTTTCAGTCATATTATTTTCAAAATAAGGCATTCTAGCACACTTTTTCTTTTTGTGTGGAATCTATTTCATGCCTCTGATGTTGTCAGCAAGTTTTATCATCTACCTAATTGTCTTCTTTTCCTGGTTATTAATAAATATGTAAAATGCATAGGTCCATTAACAATCTTGTGGTATCCTCCCCTTTGATAAAAATGACCATTTCTTTCTATATTTTATTTCCTATTTTCAATATATTGTTATTTCTTGGCCTTGCCTTCTCTTCTCTTTGGAAGCAGGCTTTGAGGAGCAAGGCTGAAAGCTTTTCTGAAAGTTCAACTACATGGTATCAGCAAGCTCATGCTTACCCCCATGTACTAGGTGATTTCTTCAGAAAAACTAGTGGCAACTAGTGACTACCTATGATTTCCAGCTACAGAAGCAAAGTTGATTATTTCCCAGTATGTCATATTGATCCTGCTGATCATTAATTCTTTTTCTTTTTTTCATCTTTCTGGAAAGAAATTTTAATGGCCTAAAGTCTGACTTTCAAATACGTGGTTTTCAGGACTACCCTTGAAGCGCCTTTAAAGATTGATGTCACATTTGTCACTTTCCTTTCCTCTGAAAGGTAAGTTAAATATGTCTGCCACATCAGCAGTCACACTTTTGGACTGCAGAAGAGATGTATCCTAAATAGCAATCTATTTAGCAACTAGATGCATGTCAGGGTGGCAAAAAAGATTGAACTTGTCTGTGAGATGTTAAGAGAGGGCTAAGTACACCTCTACAGAGAAAGCTGTAACATATATTCAGACTCATAAGCTTCTGGTAAGAACTAGCTCTATTCATGTACTTCTGCTGAGGTGACTGAGTTTTCCATAGGAAATAACAACTGGTCTACCTGTCCATAATCTGCATTTCACAGCAGCTGACCTACGTCTGGTAGCAGGCAGGTGGACAAAGGGGGCTGTAACCATGTCTGACAGAGGTGTCCCAAAATAAGGATGTTATGGAAGGGACTTATAAGTTTCAGTTAAAATTTTGCCCCTATATTTACCTCTGTTAAGCTGGTGCTTACTAGGCTGGTGTAATCATGCTTTTTGATGTCATAGCAGAACAGAAAAAAAAACTTGCAGAATTGTTGTTGCTGTTGTTGACAACAAAACATGATATAGTTCTTCTGCAGTGAAGCAATACATTTCCTCTGCTGGAGAGATTTGCAAAGTATACATTGTGGTATTAATGAAAAATATGCAGCTATGAAGGGCATCTCTGGCATTTGCTTTTTGAAACGGAATGCAGCTCTTCAAGCAGTCATTTCTCCACTCAGGCTCCAATGATATCTGCCACATTCACACTGTGGCTTGGCAGAAATAGGATACAGATGAAGGTAGAAGCTACTCCTGTTTAGAATAGATTTCTGAGCATCTTTATACTATACCATTATGTCATCCCCGGTTGAAAAAATTGGTCCATCAGCAAACCCTTCCTCAGGATTTGCAGCACAGATTGACAGTTTTACTGCAGTAATCACTGTAATTAAGAATTCTTGTTTTATTAACGATTACTTTATCATAAATATGTACATTGTACAGTGGATGTTGTACTGATGCTGGGTATTTTGGTCATGTTTTCACTTAAATATTCAGGAGTTTTCAACATAATACAACCACACGGGACCAAAAGGAGATAAAGAATAACTCATAGATGCAATAAGAAAGACACTGTTACTGTTGTCTTGTGTAGGTGGAGACTAGCGTTTGATCAGTCCGTGTTGCTGTTTGGTTTCATTTTTCACCAATGCTTTCCAGAATGACAGAGAGGTACAGTTGGATACATCTGTTTGGCAGCTTTAGTGACCTATACTCAGCTTTTACTCAGGTGCTTTCAGTATACCGTTGGCACTTGTTTAGGCCAAGTTGACAGTCTTAATCATGCCTTACTGGCTTCAGTTCAAGTAAATCTATAAAGATGTACTAGTTATTTGTGGATAAGATGCAGAAACTGTTCCTAATTTGTTCTTTTCTTGCACTTGTAGTAATTAAAATATGTTTGGGATGATGCATTGTTAAAAATAGTTTATCTCACACGAAATCAACACATCTGCTGAAATCATGCTGAACCATACTCTCACAGAGGAAACAAACACTGAAGGTAAGGCAAAAGCAATTAATATAGTTCAGAGACATGTGCATGGTATCAGTTTTAGCTCTTGCACTGTCTTTATCCAGAAGATGCTTTGTACAGGAGTGATCCTGATGTACCATACTGAAACCCATTAATTTCTTGAATTGTCAATAAATACAAAGCTCTGAAACCACAGACAATGGCTGGTGAGACATGTAGAAAGATCAGAAAAACTGGTCTTACATTGCAAACTCTCCTTGTTTTCCCTGTTCCTTTGGGCTTCAAGGAGTAACAATGTTCCTGACGCCTTGTATGGGACAAGTTGCTTTCTTGTGCTGCTTAGGGTCAAAAACACCACATAAGAGACATAAGCTAAGATAAACAAGAGAACAAACTGCCCTTTAGATTAAACTGTTAAAATAATTTTAAAAGTATTTTTAGGCATAGGCTTCTTTGTGTTAACAATAAGAGAATTAGAATTACAAGAGCTCTGTTTAATATGTTTTCATCAAAGAATTATATATTTTTTAATTTATGTGCCTAAGAAAAATGGGCATTGTCTGTATTTCTCAGCTCTCTTGCCTGGAGAGAGTTGTACTTTATTGTTTTAGGCCCAATTCTTGCTGTTCTATATTTTTTCTTAAATCAAAGGGCTCCAAGGGTGTTTTTTTCCCCTCTTCCTTCTTTCTATAGTTTTTGATGTTCTCTAGAGAATATAGGCAGGTGAATAATATGAAATTTTATCTGTGTATCACCCCTGCTCAGCATGAACCCACAGAAGAAAATAGAAAGAATAATCGACACTGGTCAAGGAGCTAAAGGCTGAACTTGATCCATAATTGAACAATACTTTCACATGGCTGAGTGAAGAGCAAGCAGCTATCACTGCTCTCTGATGTTCTTTTATAAGACTCATCTCCATTTAAAAGCTTACTTTAAAGGTGGCTTTTTCTCTGTTAGCATTTTCAGCAAAATTTTAGATGATGCTCCAGCTATGGGAATTAATTTTTTCTTTTATATATAATCTGATAATTTTTTATTTTTGATGTCAAATACTGTGGCATAAACATGAGAACGCACTGAACTTCAAAGAAATGCTGCCAAAAACAATGAAAGGTTTGATCATCCTTTGCCCCCACTGCTAGCAGGCAGGAGGAGGAACTGCCCTGAAGGGATCTGCACTCCTCCCTTGTTTGGGGTGTTGTGGAAAAGAAGAGGTACAAGGTGGCACAGCCTGGCAGAATAGGTGCTATCTGGAAGAGATATGCTCTTCAAGCAACCTTGGGACACTGGGCAAGGCTTCTGGAATAGTGTATCAGAACAAAATATATTCAAAGTCAAAACCGAAACCTGAGAAATATGTACATCTGCTCCTATTATTTGTGCTCAGGAAGATAGCCTTGACTTCTTGAGCAGATTCCTACTGTCTCCTTGCATGTGAAATTAGTTTTGGACACTACCATTGTCATCCCCAACTTTCGTTGTTTCATTTTGGATGCAAATCGGAAATCACAGGCCTAGTGCAAGCCTCAAAGGATCTGTCTCTGACTATAGGTGCTCTCAACATCCACCTTGGTGGTGACGTTCTCACTGTAGAGATTACTCAAGAAGTTATGATCTTTCATGATTTTTTCCTTAAGCACTGCTATAGTCTCATGCCTAGCCAAGACCTGACAAACTAGATGACAATTAGGCATAACCTAGAAAAAGTGTGTCAGCTCCACCTCATTTAAACAGATATTAGGTAATGGCTTTTTCTGAATGGCTGTGTGCAGCAGTGGGAGAAAAATTAAATCACGTAACTGGTCTTGCTCACTCTGTCTTTATGAAGAAAAGTGCATCTTCTGCCTGCTAATCCTGGTGGTATAGACCACCTATCCATTTGTTGACAGGTGTTGTTCAAGTAGACATATTCCAAGTGAATAAGAATTTTTGCCCCTATAAATCTTGGAAATACTTTTTATCTTGGCCATAAAAGCTTTTACCAATCACTTACAAAATAGACCTAGGATGCACTATCGTGTACCATATAGGCAAAAAACCCAACATATTATATGATATTTTGAAAAAATTATTGCAGGGAAACAGTGCAACAATTTATTTTTAAAAATATCACAGTAATTGTGTAACTTATTATTTTTCTTTGCAATTATTCCTAAAATATTTTTAGAGCCATGGACCCCCCACTCAATACCAATGAAGAAAAAATTAACCAAGAAAAGCTCTGGGCACAAACTAAACACATATTCATTTTTTTAAATTTTACTTCCACAGTACTAAATTCTTCTGATGAATTAGAATATTTTCATTCCTGCTTTTCATATTTACTTAAAAATAATCTATTTACTTAAGTGTGTTGACTTGTCTCCCTTTCAGGTACTTCTTGGATGTCATCTACATAACACTGCATATTACTAAAGAGGATAAACTTTAGTGTACTTGTGATTACCTGGATCTGGAAATAATAGTACTAACTGGTGATAGTGACTGTGCTGTTGCTGCAATGCTTATGAAAAAGCAACCTTTGTGTAAAATGATACTGAATGTTTTAGTAATACTGCATAAACCCTGGGCCTGTGTTTTTCCAAACCCAAATTCTGTCATGTGTTCTTTAACCCAGATGTACAACAGAGGTGTTCATACATACCAAAGCAATGGTCTCTTTTCAGTCTGTGATGTAGAAAACATAAAAAGAAATTTTGGCTTCTGGGATTATTTGTTTTCCTTTCTAGAGAAGAAAAGGAGAGTAAAGAGTATTATAAAAACAACTACTCAGAATTGATCAGAGCTTAAGCATGAAAGCAAAAGAATAAGAGGAAAATAATTACAGTGAGGCAAAAATGAAAAGACTTACAGGAATCCCATGTCTGTGTGTTGATATAGTATTCCTTTGAAGGTCCAGTGAGTATTTCCTGATAATCATTAATATGTAAGTGGTTTTATCTGTAATAACATACACCTGATACTGTTGTAAATACTTTACCTGTACTGACATAATAATTAGGTATTGTATTAGTCATAAGACATTAAAGAATAAGAAACTTATGAAGATTACTGCCATTTATAGAGACAGCATTTACAGGACAAAAGGTGCAAAGTAGTAGGCACTGAATTTACTGTAATAGCTAAGACACAACACCTACTCTGAAGAGCTCCTGTATCTGCAGTGCAAAGATATAATAAGATCTTAACAGTGTGGAATATAGCCTTGAGAGCAAGGCTGTAAAATGCTGTGATTAGAAAAAGAAATAACAGGGCAGAAAACAAGATAATTGACCATAGAGAAGATAGGAAAGAAGAGAAAGCAAGATTAAATGTTAACAAGGAACCTATTTCTGGAAGATATGGTCACAAATGATTGCCCCCTATTTCATTTAGAAGCAGCTTAGAAATGGTTAGTAAGTGTAAGGCAGGTGTTGTGAAAGCATTGATGTGGATTTAAACCACGCTTTTGATCAAAATGATTCAAAGAATTGATGGTGGGAGGCAGAAAGAAATAAGGCAGAAGGAAATAGACTCAGGTTCTTTTATTTGCTTAAAGGATGGAGTGATCCTAATTAAATAATCTCCCTTGATTTGTGTTGAGTAGTAATGACATTTTCTTCCCCTGGCACTGAAGTGTGTTTTACAGTTTCAGCAGCACTCTGTGTTTAAATCCTATTATTGCCTACCAGAATAAACAAGTAGTTTAACACGATTATTTGGGATGTTCCACTTATTTAAAGCTGGATTTGTTACTACATCTATCAATAGGTTCAGCATTTTCTTAGACCATAAGATAGACAGTGAACATCTGTTTGCTTTTCTCTAATACTTAGAGTGCTGCTTGATGAAAATTATGCAGGGTTCAGGGAGATATTTTCTCAGAAAATTTTTAAAGGCCTATTTCTAAATATACCATTCTTGAGAGTTGTGACTTTTGGAAAATGGGGGATAGTGAGCATAACACAAGAATAATCTTGAACAGATGTTTAACAGGGAAGAATAAAGCCTGTGTATGTTTGTAGGAGTTCCTCTGAAGCAAAGGATAAAGACTCTTGAGCGTGCAGGCATACATTGCCTCTGCCGTCCTTAGTTTATATAGGTGACAGAGTGACCACATTTTTTGTTTCAGACTGAATGCTTAAAAGTAGCTGTGTAACACAGGGTTGGCAAGTCCCATTGAACAAAATGCTGGAGCCTTTTTCAAGAATGGAAGGATGGTAATAAGTGAGGTTGCCTACTTCTGGCTACCGGTCTTTGAGCATCCTGTCTAGCCAGTGCTAAGCTGCAACTAAATTAACGCCTGGAAAAACTGAAGTATGTCTATTTTGAGGTGTGGGGAGAGGCTGAATGGACATTTCTTCTATTTAAAGTGGGTAATGATGTTATAACTAGTCATCAGACAACCTTTATAATGTGACTACTGCTGCTAATTAGGTCCTGTAGCAATACCCTTTTCCTCCTATGGATGGAGCAGTGAAAGTGTGACCACTTCTGGACATGACCAGCTCAACCCTGTTGCAACTTTCATAGCTTGGTTTGTTAAATGCCACCAAGTACCCTAGTGAGGGGGAAACCTGTGCCCCATTCCAGGGGGCTGGATGAGGGTCAGGAGAAGGCAGCAGCCTCCCACCAGCAGGGGTCTGCTATGTGAACATGGTCATGATCCTGCACTCTTCCAGCTTACCCAGCAGCTTGTCCTTTCCTCTTTGGTGCCACGACAACCAGCCCCCAACCACCCCGGGGACTCCTGCAGGACCAGAACATTCATAAAGCAAGCATACGGCTAAAAAAAGTCTGCTGTTTAAAAAATGTGATTTCCTCCTAATAGTACCACATTTCTGGAAAGCAGTACTCTGAAACTCATTTAGGTGACAGAGCCTCCATTGATTTTCTTAATACTTATATATCTTCGTGAACTTTTTCACTCATTAGGACCCATTAGCTAGTTTACGGCATGATATCATAATCATTAGAGACTTACTCATTGCTATTTGAACATTTAAGACTTCTGCAATTCATAATGGAGTGAATTTGTCTAACATATGAGGCCTCTATTGATAATTGTCCTTATTTGTTAATTTTATAGTACACATAATTTAAGCTTGTTCTCACTTAATATACAAATGTTGTATCATAGCTATTTGCTTTTTAAACAAGGTTTTGTGCATCTTGGAAGGAGGAGGGGGTGTATTACGATTTTGCTAGAGGGTTTAAGCTGGCTACTGCTGATAATTTTCCCAAATTCTTTCAAGCTTGAAGTCATCAGCTGGCTTGTGGTAAAGTCTGATGCCAATTTTTGTTTTCTTTTCTAATTTGAACTTAAGAGGTTCTACAGCCTGGGATGGTGGCTCTTTTCTTCCCCCTTTATTCTTACAAACCATGGTGCATAGATAATGTAATAATGCATATAAAAGTGTTTTTTGTTGGGAAAGCTGCAGCTTAACAAGATCAGATTAAATTCAGTACAGAATGCAGCTGCACTCATAGGTTGTTTTATCTTTTATTAACAACATTGCACATTTTCTCATGGAAGATGCCTTATAGATGGACTCTACCAAGTTTTGATTCCTTATTAGGTTTGCAGGATATAGGTATTATGATACCTTATACATACAGGTATTAGGATTCCTTATTAGGATTTTATTTATTAGGACTGCGGTGCCCATGTGTTTAAAATCATAGGGTATTATCAGCATAGCAAGAGAAGTCCATGAAACATGATGTGATGCCAACATAATGTCATCCCATAACAATTCTTGCATCAGTTGGCTTATTGTAGTTGAAAACATAATCATCAGAGCAGTCCTTGCAGGAAGTTATACTAACAAGTTTATGCTCTTTATGGTAGTTTTCATTTATGCCTACTTTTTTTACATTACAGTTTGCCTGGAAACTGATCTTCCAGGCCTAAGTTTTATTCAAGCAGAACTGGGTTTCCGTTTTACTTTTCTATCATGTCTGGTCACATGGATTCGTGTTATTGTTAAGTTTTATACAATAGCACAGGAAACAAAAAACTCTTCTGCCTTTTTATGGAGAAGATTTTCCTTTTTTAAGGGGAGGTTGGTGGCACTCTAAATTGGCTACAGCAATTTACAAGTAAAATTGGCAAAGATGGATGAGATATGAATTGTATCTCCTCAGTGAATAACACCTATGATCTTCAATATACCACAGAAATTCAGACATCTGTTCTGTTAAAGTTCTGATTGCTTGAAAATTGTCCTTACACACAAAAACCCCTGTGACTAGAGTTTGTAGGTATCTTTAGAGCTACAGTTGTCAGCTCCAGTTAGGTATAATAGAGACTGACTGTAATGTGCTTCAGAGAACCTTAAATGGGAAAGTCAGTGCTGTTTTGAAAAATAGAAATTGCAAGTGTCTCTGCTATGATATTCCAGTGGATATAATTGAACCTCATCAGGTAATTCTATCTTTTGTGTTAGATCCCATTTTGCAAAACTACATGTGTAAAACATTTAAATCCCTTACTTTATTGCAGTGTTTGGAATCTTTTCAGGTCATCACCTCAGAAAAACAGTAAAAGGTTTCGACCAGGATTTTAAAACTGACTTTAACAGCCACTTTTCCATCTTCTCAAATTGGATGTGATTTTCAGCCCATTAGCACTGAGGATTTCCTGAAAAACAGTGGGTTTTGACAACAGGCTTTAAACTGCCTTGAGATTATATTTGCTTTCAACCTCAAGATGTGGCTTTCACCGTTTAATTCAATTTTTTTCAGAACATCGTGTTCTGATTTGCCCTAGACATCATTCATCAATCTTGGTCAAGTCTGACCATGATATCTAGCTTACCTGATTTCTGGTGTTGGATTGTCTGTTGTTTCCACTTAATTGAATGATGCCACTCTTCCATTCTTTCAAAAGAGATTTTGCTGACATGGATTAACTTCATTCAATGGCTAGGTGATCTTGTAGACACTTTTCCTGGTTTTCTTATATTATTTATATATTTTAAGAAACAGATTTTTACTAAATCACTGTCCTTGAATGTTGTAATTATACCTTCTGCAATACTTCAGAGACAATGTGGAGGTCTTAAATGGAGGGGTTAAATTTACCTGACATGTCAAATGTTTCTTAAAACTTACCACATTAGCATCCCATACTCTATCTTCTATCTTCCAGCCTTTGAGGAAGCGCTATATGATATGGGCACATCCCAAGTCACAGCTTCTGACACCCTGGAAGATAACAGGTAGATTTATCTAGACTTTCAGTTTCTTTTCAGCTTCACTGATTTCATTCTGTGTCACTAGACAATTTCTTCCATAAAGAGGTAATACTTCTTACACTTACATTTATGATACTTCTTCTATTCTGGTTTTGTTTCACTTCCTTTCGTTCCTTTGGTGCTCCCTGTGTACAAAATCTGTATGAAATGCAAATTATAATAACCTCATTTTTCCATTTCACCAAGCAGTTCTAGTCAGATGAAGCCTCTGAGGTATTTTAAGTATCGACAGGCAATACAGAACTGAGCTCAGCAGTTAAAAGTATAGTGATGTGTAGGGACCAGGAATCAGCCCTGTCCCCAGGTTGCAAACAAAGCTGCAGAGATGCCTGCAAAGAACCTTCTCTGCTTGGGCAGTGCCTTCCCCCAAGCACCAGGCACAATAGCCACTCGACCATAATCTGTGTTGCTGGGGTCATTTACTGCATGAGAAAGATTCTGTTGGGGCAGACATAAAATGATGGCCTAACTTCATTACTATTTTTAGTTTCACTAGCCACAGCCCCCCCTCTTAGGGAGTAGATTAGGATTTATTATTAAATTAAAGCCAAAGCTGCTGCAAATATAGACAATGATGTTGTTAGTTGGACTCACCAATGCAAAACTGATCTGTAGGAGTCTCCCCACCCAACATATTTTGTGTCTGTAGGCACAGATATGTGTGTGTTAATGTATATAAATATATGCAAAATGAAACCTGTTAAGTATTATAAGTTCATTTATTTAATTACACTCTATTATAATCCTTAATCATTTTCAGTTTTATTTTAAATAGAGGTAATCATATGAATCTCCATACTTTTGGAAGATCATTACACAGATAGATGTTATACTTTAATAGCAACACTCCAGTTCTCTGTACAAAATGCAGATATCAGAATCCAGATGCATTACGTCTGTCTTACTGAAAACGTACAATGTTCAGCCCCTAGTGTAAGACCAGTAAGATTTCAGGTTAATCTCAAAAACTTAATATTGGGGCACATTTCCATCAAGTTCTGTTGGCTACCTTTTCCAAATAGCAATTTTCTCATATTCATGATTCTTGGTTATAAACTACTGATTTGATCAAAATCTTCAACGCTGAAGTAAAAATCCTGAATCTTGATACAAGTACTCTAACTTTAGCCACGCAGTTCTTAAACTTGGGGCAATGTTATTGACTTCATTATTGAAAAATAAGTGTTAACACCAAATCTATTATCTAAATACAACCCACACTCTGCTGTGACTGTTCAGTCCTTGTAGGTATACAACTGCACCAGACCAGTTTAAGGAGAAACATCTATATTAGTTAGGTTTAAGCTACAGTAAGTAATATACCAAAGAACAGGGAAGATAGTGCCATTAATAAAGTGCTTTGCCTGTATTAATTGCATTCTAAGCAAACAAGGTTGTACACTGCTATAAGAAATGCAGTAATGAGAAAATAAGTTTAAACTGAAAGTCAACTTTGTTTGAAAAAGATTGAAGAGATTTGATCCTTTCTATATTGTCATGGAAAACTAAAGTAAGAAATTACTTCATTCTCGCTCTCTGGTGAGACAGTGACCATTATGAAGCAGATTTACTTTAAAACCCTGTCAGCTAGCATTCATTTACTTGACTTGTGCACTAATACTCGCCAGTGGAGGTTTCAGCCAAGTGGAAACAAATTAAGATCTTGGTCCGTTTCCATTTGGTATTTGCAGCTTGCCTAGTGGAATTTCACTGGTACAGTAGTGTGGTGTTTTTTAGAGTTCTGTTAAGATATATTGGCATGTGACTTGGAAGTTATTTTTGTTTCAAAATATATTATATATTAAAGATTTAAATATTCCTACATGACCAAGTTAAAAAAAAATATCAACATCATCTAGCTCCTAATGAAGTGAATCTCTTTTACAAAATTACTGTCTATTTTAGTATTAAGCGTATATTCAAAATGAATGGCATTTATTTGTCTTTTTGCCTACCTCTATGCCATAGAAAAATGTGCCTCCCCTTCACTCTAAATCCTACATCCAAACAAACAAAATCTTTATACTGATTTTTTACCGTCTAATCTGTTCAATGTAGCCCGTTAATGTCACATGCACTAGATTAGTTTGTTTAATCCACTGCTTTCTCCAAAAACAGACCTTAGGAACTACCACACAGGGCAGCAGGATTTGATTCTTACACAGATTGGAAACAGTATCCAAAATCAGGGCTGCTATCTCCCAGGTCCCATGTCAACCAGCCTCCACTGTTATTATAGAGGATGGGCTTGATGAAGTCCCAGCACCGGACCTTAGGTGTCCCAGTTTGGTGGTGTCACATGAGCACAGAGGTCTCCCAGGCAGCTGGGTCCTGAGACATCCAGGTCCAAAACTGCTTCTGGCCATGGGGCTAGGCATGATGGGGAGGTCTGAATGGGGCCCGTGGCCCCTGGCAAGATACCCCTGTTGCAAACATGTGTGCCTGTGCTCTGCTGCAGATGATGGTTTGGAACTGTCTTCAGTTGTAGCGTGTTGTTTTGGTTGTTTGATCTTGTGGTTTGCCTTCAGCCTGAAGGATTCGATGTTTTGCGCAATCTTGTCTCATTCCAACATTGGGTGTTTCTAACGTAATGCATATGTACTCCTACTCCTTACTTGATTTTGCTGGATCGTCTTCATATCTGGGTCCATTACATAGTCCTAAGCTATGTTACTGCAATATCTTCTTCAAGATCTGAAAGCAGGTTTCTTCTTTAGAGATATATCTTCATAAGTAAGCATTGTCTTATCCTTTCCTTTGCAAATTTTTTAAGATTTTGAATGGACACTAATAAGCCTTTAACTGGGTCCCAAAGATTAAAGTTAAGAACCCTAATGTTCAAATTCTATTGCTTTCCAATTTTTTGACTTAAATATTGACAGAATTAATAATTATCTTTCCATTTTTATTAATCTAAAACATTTTGATAGACTAATCATGTTTGGTACTCCAAATAACATAAGGTGCTTTTTTTATAGACTAGGATAGAAACGTAAAAAAAAAACACATGACTGTAGTAAGATGAATGACAAAAAATTATTTTATGAAGTAACAACTTCAAAAGTCATGAATTGACATCTTCAAAAAGGAAAATAATTTTTCTTAATGTTGTCAATTCAATATAAAGTAGAACTACACAAATTCTGATGTCAGTAATTTACAAACTACCTGCTCATTCAAAGGAACTTGGATACGTCTTTCTGCTTCTCTGAAGAGATTAGGTTGCACAGAGTAAAGAGGTCTACTTTTCCTAAGAGTTTAGCATGTTTACAGACTACATAAATATTAGAAAAGGGCTGAAAAAAAAGCCTCCACTGTGACTAGTCCCAAAGGTATAAGAACAACATCTTTTGGTTTGAATCTGATGTCAGACCCATAGTTTTCTAATGGAGATAAACTAAAACCTTGACCTTTGGGGAAATTGGATTCGGAGATTATTCTTTTTTATTCAGCAGCATCAATAAACATATCACATCATATCAATAAATTTTGCTCAGTGCAAAGGGAGCCTTGATTTTAAACCCTTTGCATTGTTTTTGTTACACTTTCTGTGCAGATATTCATTTCTTTACTAAGAAAAATATAAAAATGCCACCTTAAAGGTGTTGCCCATCTTGTTTAATAGAATAAAGTAATTTCTAAAGGACTTCTTTGTGATTGCCTTATCACATCTTTACGAAATATATACCAACCAGGGAAATCAGCTTCATCTGCACTTTAATAACTTCGTTTCTTTCTCTGTTCATTATTTCACATTAATCTTCTTATACAGAACATCTTTTACATTCTTTCTCTATTTGCATAGCTATACCATCATAATATTGTTTGCAAGAGAAATTGTTTATCCTTTTCTGCATGTGTGTTGGCTGTATGTTTCTTTGTATATCTTCATACTTTCAAGCTTAATTTGATCCAAGAAGCAGTGGTAGCAAAATTAGCATACGCAAAACTCATATCAAATTATTTCTCTGGCTAGGAGAAACTAGTAAATGTTGAAAAAAATCCAAAAGACTCAACAGTTGACTCCTAGACTGGTTGGATTCACATTAGAAACAATCTTCTGAACCATTTGGATGTCATCTAATATAGAAGTATAAGAAATATAATACTTTCACCTCTTAAAAGTTCATATGAATATTTTCTTTGGTTTCATTTCACATGAAATTGCAGTAGTATTTCCAAGTTGTCAGGGCGATGTTTAAGCTAGCCTGTGTCCATTAGAAATTTTCCAGGAATTCATTCTAAATAATTTTTTTCTTTAATTTAAGCATAAAAAATTACTGGAAGGTATTTAAAGAAAATATTAAGACATACAATAAAAACTAATAAATACTACTGAAGAATAGTTTTGATTTCAAAACAGTAAGTATGGAAAGTGCAATTTTAAGAATCATATTCATTCAGTCAGGAAGATTAAATCATCTGTACAAATAATATGTCCAAAATAATCAAAGCAGCTCTGATTTTATATATCAAACACACAGCATATTTTATTAACAATTTACAAGATAATTACAGAAATTACTTCATAAATAACTTAGTAGAACAGATAATCAATTTTTTTATAAACATTTTTTGCAATGGTTTTAGCTGAAGAGGCAAAAGTTACTGGTCTTTGTCAAAAAAAAATATTTGTCTGTTTTCAAAGAATGCAAACTAATAACATAATTTGTCATGTTTTGCATTAAAATATTAAGATGAGTTCTGATACAGGATCATAAATCGTCCCTAAATCATCTGAAAGCATGTGTAGGCTTATGAACTGTATAGGTTTTTTAGTGAAACTGGATGAACTCCAAATTTACAAATCGATATTTCTTTTTATTTCGGTTCATACTGTAATCACATTCTTCTTTTAACACACATCAAATGTTGCTTCATGCCCTTAAATCTGCACCATTTAGAAGCAAGAGAAAAATTCAGTGTCTCATCTGTATAATATTACCCCACTTTTGTGAAGAAAAAGGAAATTTTTTATGCAGCAAAATCTTTCTGGGAACTGCCTATGCCTGTGATAGGATGTGAATATGTTGACACTGTTCAGCTTTGTCATACTTTGTATTTGACTTCAACAACACTCATTTGAAACAGTATATTACACTGTTACACAAAAAGCGAAAGCTCACTAATTATAATCACCCACCTTACGTTCAGGGTAAGCACAGCAGATGTACATAGTATCATTTGTCTCCTTGATTATTAATGACAAAATAAAAAAGCTGTAAATGTTTCAAACATGTAAACATAAATAGTTTCTTTAAGATTACCCTTTCTCCTAACCTACAGCATTTAGCCTTAATGACATTTTTGTCAGGACTACAGACGTTATACAGGAGTTTCTTTTTTGTTTGTTTTGTTGTTATTGGTGGTGGTGGTGGTTTTTGGTTTTGGATTTTTTTTTTGTTGGGTTTTTGGGGGTTTTTTTGGAGGGAGAGTTAGTTGAGTTTTTATCCAGGGGGATATTATTCCTATGTGAGTAGTAAGCATTAGAAATAGAAATAAAACCCACACAGAATGGCTCAGTTTCTTTTAAACTGTCACACAATTACCTTTAATATTCCAGCTGGCTTGCAGAAAGAATGTACTCTTTGTTAATGAGACCAACAAAACTCATCCCATTATACCAGCTCTAACCTTATTTGCACATTTCTCCTTCATGTTTTTCCAAATACATTTTTTCTCATGCCATAAACTCTAGCACAGAATAGGTGTTGTATCTGGATACTTTAAGAAGCAAAAATTAATGGGAAGGCCTGTCTGTAATTGCACACAACAGGGAAGGCTAGCTGAAAATGTCCCAAAGGCGGGGACATATGAAGTACCTTCTCTCATTCATGTTTGAGTATAGCTCTCATTAGTGTTACCATGTTACTTCATTACTAAAATGTTTCCTTCAATTATTTTTAACCAGCTTCATTCATGTATATCTAAACCCTGGAAAAATAATATGGTGGCTAGTGTTGGTGGAGAGGTCGTGTCACAAACCTAGCTTAAAAATTGTGAGAATCTTAGCTCAATATTTTAGCGAAGGGCAGGGTGCTGTTTTAATTTCTTCCAGGCAGTAAGGTAAGCTAGAAGTTATGATAAAACCATGAATTCTTGGACTTAAGCAACATTCTCAGTGCATGATGTCAAACTGCTTTCTCTAATCAGAGCATGTTTATGAAGAAAAACATTTCCAGTGCAACATCTCTGAGTTAACAAATGAGAAAAATTGGTAGCCATATCTTCTCAATTTGTGCCTGCAGCCCACAACTTAAGCTTTGTTTGCTTACAGAAATAAAGGAGTACAAACACTTCAGGGACACATTCTGCCTTTCAAAAAGTCAGGAAACCCACAAAGATTCTATTACAGTTGTACAAGTTGTGATCAGGCATCTAAAGGAAAACACGGCAGAAGCTGCAGAACAGCGCCAATGCTGGCAGAGGAGAACAGGAGCAGCAAGAAAGGAGTTGGCATGTACAGCTTGGGATGAGGCTGAGCACCCTGAAAGGGGGTCTGGAAGCTCGTCGTTGACAGCATGAGTGAAGAACCATGGTAGGTCAACATTTGTTCAGAGAACTTGTGTGAGGAAGAGATTTATAAAGGGGTTTTGAAGGATCATTTGGCTTGAATCTGCTTGACCAGCCAGTATAAAATCACACTGCTTTTGTGGTTACCTCTGCCATAAATTACACAGCACCATGTACTGAGGAAAGAGGGATCTCCCCCGCTTCCCTGTGACATAACCCACCATTTTCACTGTTCGCTTGGTTGGTAGGAGCGCATGGCTTATATCCTTTGCTGGAAGAAGAAACCAATGTGGTGGAGAGAGGTAAGCTGCAAACTGCTTGTCATGGTATATTTACTGGTTTTTAGAGCATTTTCACACAGTGCATGTAGGCAACAATCTGTAGTTCTGTGTGTTTAGAAATGACAACTGTGAAGGCTTTCCTCTTACCCTGACAGTAATATTATTTAAACTCAAGAGGCCATATTCAGCACTGTCTGTCCATGTAAGCACAGAGTGCCCTTTCTCTGGAGTTTCTTTGGCTCATCACAGCCAAGTCCTGCTGCCATAAAGTGCCTGTCAGCTTTACCACAGTCACTGCTGAACAGGATTGCATCCTAAGAAACAGTTATCTTTAACTACCTTGAAATAACTGCCTCCTGTTTGAAAAGGCTTCTAATAACAACACAATTTAATACAAATAAATACAAAAACAAAATGAAAAAATATTTTCTATGTACAATATAAGAGAAAATATTGTTAATTATTTCTACATGAAGCTTCACAAGATGCTGCAACAAAGAATAGGCTACATTAAATAGGTAGAGCATTCACTATGATGATGAGGTAATGCTACTTTAAAATGGGTAGTAAAGATCTATAGTAAACCTCCAGAAATATCCAGTATGACCTAAATGTTTCCAGAAGCCTGGATATCACCTATAAAGACAATTTTTTTCTAAAGTAGCTGTATTGTCTACATTTCATGAAGAAGATGGATTTAGCAATATGGGCCATATTATTTCAGTTGCCCAAAGTCAAAGGTGCAAACTTTGGAACTGGTCACAAAGGCACATAAAAGTATAATTCAGCAGAACACAGAGGAATTGTATTTCCTCTTTAGAGACTCCCTTGTTGAATCATGCAGAAACTATTGATTATATTTCAAAGGTGTTTTGTTGTTTTTTTTTTTAAATACATACCAGTGACTTCATCGGTCTAGAGCCGTCTGAACTTCAAACAGATTTGGGAAATATAGTAGATAAAAGGAATTTATGAGAAATAAATTATGTCACAAAAATGGCAGAAGTCTTTCCCCAAAAGAAGGGTCTTTTGATAGAAAGAGTAACTTTTTCCCTGCTTATTGATAAGCAGGAAGTTGAGACATAAACATATATATCTCAAAAAATAATTTAAATGAGAGTTCTAAAATAATAATTTTCAAGTTATGCATAAGAATCTGCCTGTTCTTTCATATTATTATGAAAATATGTTTACCTTCTAATTTGAATGTGTGTTATTAGTGTATGCTAATTTAGATTTTTCTATCCTGAATACAGTCACATTGCAAAAAGTTGACATGCACCTCCCTTACTTTTCTGATAGCATTTACAGAAAGATATGAAGAACCTTGAGGAAACATGGGCATCTTGTGCAGCATTTATTGCCTGTGATCAGAGAAAGCTCCAGTAGTATATCACATTGAGCCAACAGCTTGACAGCATGGAGGATATCCTGGGCAGCTGTGTGCCCAAGTCCCTGCTTTAAGTCAGATGAAACAGTAATTAGAAAACACTGTCCCAGGTGACAGCCTTCTCACTGAGGCCCTGGGAAAGCAGAGAGATGTAAGCAGCCTCAGATTTCCTTTCTGCAAAGTCTGATGCTAGTGCTTGGGCCTTGCTCCAGAGGGAGGTGGGGGTGCTAGAGCTCAGGTACAGGGACCTTGGCTGATAAGCAGTGTCAGGAACCTGGGTGGCTGCAGCCCTTTCCGTGGACATAAGTGTAAGCATGCGGTGTGCTCTTCTAGCAGAGAAGTTGGTGCTTCTAGCCCTCAGCAAAGGGTTGGCAGAAAAAAATGTGAAGATCTCAATACATACAGTGGCAATACAGTTGCTGAGATTATTTTTTTTTATGGCTCACTGATAAGGTTAATATTAAAAGGGTTTCTGTTAATCAAAGAATGAGGTGACAACACCTGTAAAGACCACAGGATTTAAATGAAACATAATTTAATTTATTTTGTAGTGGGAAGGAATTCCTTTAGAAATGTACCGATGTGGGGATGAAGACAATGAATTTCCCGAGGTTACTGTAAAGCAGAATATCTATAAACTGCGCCATCCTGGCTTGATTGGTTTTTATACTACTAAAAGTCCATTTGAAGGGCTATTTGTACCAGGGAATTGTTTATGCAACATTGTGGCAGGCTGCCTGGTTGGGCGGTGGAGTTGGAGGAGGGGACAAAACACATGGCACATGGCCTGAGGGAAAAAGAGCTGCTGCTCTGTGCAGGTGGGATTCAGCAGGGATTTTCCACCTGCCAAACGCTCACTAAATTTCCTACTCTATCCTCTGGACATTCAGGCAGAGGCAGAGGCTGCATAAGAGTAACAGTGACACTCTGTTGGGTCTGCACCGACTTGATGTGTCCATGCTGGTAGTCCTGTTTATTTGACACTGTTGACTTATGATGCCTTGGTCATGGCTTGTTTGTCCAGCCAGGCTCTTCATTCTGCCAGATTTGCTTATAAGTGCCATCTACCTCTGTGACGGTACCTTTAGATCTACTTTTAGTGAAACAGGTGAGGAAGGAAACTGACAGGTAAAATTGTTGCATTATTGAAAAAACAGACGTGTGTATGCTCTGTGAGAGGCAGACACTTCAGATGCCTTTTCACTGACAGGTTTAAAATGCAACATTTGTCTTTTGCCTTTGTCAGCCTGGTTTAGTTGTTTTCCAATACTGTTAAAAAAGAAAGGGGAAAGGTGGCACCCTTGCCTCCCGGTACTGTTAACAGGTAATCTGCTAAACAACTAAAGTGGATACAAACAAGTAGATCTCGTGAGTATGTGTTGGAAAAATCTACCAGCTGTTCTCAAACTACTTGAGGGGAAATATAAGGGATGAAAAATTCCCATAACTTGCCTGTGCCAGGAAAGGAGGAATCTTTCTCTCTACCATCACTCAAGCATAAGCAATGTGTCCAAGATGTCTTCTGGCACCACAGAGCTACTGACGTTTGTACTGCATCCCACTGAAACATGTAAGAATGACGCCGCAGCACTCAGGCTTGCCCAACAAACCCAAAATTGCTAAGAGAGCTTTGGGACCTCAAAGTTATTTGCTGATAGTCTACCTAGCCCTCTGGCCAAATGGCAAGATTCAAGACCAAATTCTGAAAGGGGACCTGTGTAAGTTTTGCTTTGGTCCACCAGGTCTAGAAGTAGTTTTGGGCAGCAGATGTTTTGGGGTTGTACCCTTGATTGCCTACCTTGGCATTTCAGTTTTTTTAATTTAACATTCTGCTGGAATCCCTTTAAAACGGGGTTTATGAAAGGCAGGTCCTGCTAGACTAACCTAATCTTCTATGACAAGGTGACCTGCTTCGTGGATGAGGGAAAGGCTGTGGATGTTGTGTACCTAGACTTTAGTGAAGTCTTTGACACCATTTCCCACAGCATTATTGTGGAGAAACTGGCTGCCCATGGCTTGGATGGGCACATTCTCCACTGGGTAAAAAACTGGATGGGTGGCCAAGCCCAAAGAGTTGTAGTGAATGAAGTTAAATCCAGTTGGTGGCTGGTCAGAAGTGGTGTTCCCCAGGGCTCAGTGTTGGGGCCAGTTCTGTTTAGTACCTTTATCAATGATCTGGATGAGGGAATCGAGTGCACCCTCAGTAAGTTTGTAGATGATACCAAGTTGGTTGGGACTGTTGATCTGCTTGAGAGTAAGAAGGCTCTTCAGAGGGATCTGGACAGGCTGGATCAATGGGCTGAGGCTGATTATATGAAGTTTAACAAGGCCAGATGCTGGGTCCTACACCTGGGTCACAACAACTCCATGCAACATTACAGGCTTGGGGAGGAGAGGCTGGAGAGCTGCCCGGCAGAGAAGGACCTGAGGCTGCTGGTCAACAACTGGCTGGACATGAGCCAGCAGTGTGCCCAGGCGGCCAATGGCATCCTGGCTTGTATCAGGAATAGTGTGGCCAGCAGGAGTAGGGAGGTGATGGTCCCCCTTACTTGGCACTGGTGAGGCTGCACCTCAAATACTGTGTTCTGTTTTGGGTCCCTCACTACAAGAAGGACATTGAGTTGCTGGAGCATGTCCAGAGAAGAGCAACGAAGCTGGTGAAGGGTCTGGAACACAAGTCCTATGAGAAGCAGCTGCGGGATCTGGGATTGTTTAGTCTGGAGAAGAAAAGGCTGAGGGGAGACCTTATTGCTCTCTACAACTACCTGAAAGAAGGTTGTAGCCACGTGGGTGTTGGTCTCTTCTCCCAAGTAACAAGTAATAGGACAAGAAGAATTGGCCTCAAGTTGCACCAAGGGAGGTTTAGGTTGGATATTGGAAAAATTTCTTCACCGAAAGGCTTGTCAAGCATTGGAACAGGCTTCCCAGGGATGTGTTGAGTCACCACTCATGGAGGTATTTAAAAGACATGTAGATGTGATGCTAAGGGACATGGTTTAGTGGTGGAGTTGGCGGTGCTAGGTTAGTGGTTGGACTCGATGATTTTAACGGTCTTTTCCAAACTAAATTATTCTATGATTCTATGAAAAGCACTGGATCTCCAGCTTTCAGTCTGTTCCAGACAACATTTTTGTTTTTTATTCTTTTTTTAACTGTTATTGTCCCCAGGGTTGCAGGCAACTTACTTTCTTAGTAAAAAGATCTGTTATTTTCTAAATGAGAACCTATCCCTCTGCATTATATTGAAGTAATGTAGGATGTAAGTAGTGACCCTTTATTACGGATTTTCCTCCAATTGGTTCACTGAAACTTTAAGGACTGCATTTTGATTCTTCCTTCATGTTTTAACCTCAGAGGTTGGCATGTTAGGGTTATGAAACCAGAAAAGCTCTAGCCAGATCAAAAGAGGTGGCAAATAGGAACGTTAAGTGCATAAAATCCTCCCCTTCAACAGGGGAGCACAGCACCAGTGAATTACTGTACAAAATCAACGTAATTGACACAGCTTATGCAAGTTCTCTCTACCTTGTTTCTACCTCTTCCTTCCTAGCATAAAATAAAATAAAATAAATAATATTCTTTATACATTTCTAAATAAATGCACTTCTGATATCTTTCTTATCAACAGTTTGACAATTCTGTATTTCAAGCTTGATGTGCCATTAAATTGATGTGTAAAGATTTTTAAAAGCCTCACAAACCAACTTAATTTATACATTTCTTAATGGTATAAGGTAAAAAATGGCTTTTAAAAATTGAGACACTCTGATCACATGTATTAATATCCATGTCTTTAAGAGGTGCAACATGTCTTATTTTAACCTGTCATAGTGACTGCTTCACTCATTAGTTGCTGTCTCTGGTGTTAGAAATGTATAGCCACCCTAACCATGAAAATTCAACATTCCTCCTCCTTCCTGTTTATTCTGAAACAAGAACTACATTGTGCTTCATTCATGCAATATTTACATGGAACTAATTATGGATACCATGAAATATGCAGCCTCCATAGTAATGCTGACTGTTACACCTGCAATTTGCTTTTTTTTCTAAGAATGTCTGCTTCTGCATTCAAAAGTTACGCTTAATATTCCCTAAAGAAATCCAGTGTTAATGGCCATAGTAAATCACCTAAAAAATCCATAGAACATTTTTTATGGGAAAGTAGCAGAAGATATGAAACACAACCAGCAATTACCTTTGCCACTCCTTTCTATTGGAGAAATTGTATGAGAAACAGAGACAGCTTTGGACTGCATTTGCAAGCCTTTGAACTTGTGTGCTCTTTGGTCAGATGTGGAAATGGCAGAAGTCACAATTTCCAGCAATTGAAACTGGGCCACATCATCTCATTGTAACATTCCCTTAAGAACAAATAAGTGTTAATACAGTGGCAGACCTTGAGTGAAGAATTAGGGATTAAAAAAACTCTTGATTGGGCTGGATGGTGCTACTCCTGCTCGTGAAAGTGAAAACGTCAGAATCCATGCACAAAATGAAACTAGCTCTGTCTGCAGAGCTACATCCAGAAATAAATAAGACATTGAGACTGTTTTTCAAATCTCAGAATAATACAATAACTATTAGGGAACCTCATTTTGTTTAAATGACTCCCTAATCTCTTCAGGGGTATTTCCTTATGAAGTGCATTGTAGCAAACATATCTAGAAGCCACAAAGCTTTGATTGCCTAAAGAATTACAGTAGCCTCTGCAAACAGAAAACAATTATTTTACCAGCATCATAACAGGAAATATTCCAAAATCCAAAACTGCATTTGTACAGCTTTAGGGAGTGCATGGTGTAGAAATCTCTCATACTTTGCCTTGGGATCTTTCACAGTATTTACCAGAGTGATTTTTCACCAGACAGTCCTCTATATACAGCTAGGTTACATTCACAGACATGTCCCAAGTGAGCAAAAACACGCAATGATTATAAAATGTCTATTGTCCCATAAATGGGAATATAATACATGACATCTTCTCTTCAGTGGCGGTGACAGAATGTATAGTTCATCAGTGATAATCAGTATTGGTATGATGACAACTGTTATGAAGTACTTTTTTCTTTGCCTCTTTTGAGGATTAAATAGTTGGATTAGTTTCTTGTTTAACTGTTTATTTGTGCTTGTGTTCATAAGTGAGTGGGTGTGTTAGGAATTCACTGAGATAAAGCTAATTTAGAGAAATTAATTTTGCTTTTAACTGTATAGTTCATTAGTTATTTTTAACTCTTTCAAGGGTAAGCCCTACCATAAAGTACCAGTCTGTGTGAAATTTCTGCCTATAGCACTGAGGTTCTGCTTAACTGAAATTTTTGTCTAGTACAACATAAACTGGGGAGAAGTAAAGAGCAAGACCAAAAGTCATAAGACAAGTGCCCTCCATCTGTGGAGACGCTGATTACTCCCTGGCCCTCTTAAAAGTGTCATGGGATAAGCACAAATAGGGTAGAATATTCTCCAAAACCTCTTAGAAGGTGCTATCAGCCTCGGAGTAAAGTTTCATGTGAAATAGACCCCTGCCACTAGGCACTATTGAACTTAGAACTGAATTGTGTTGCAAGCAACCAAGGAAATTTTCTGCTTCAACACTGCTTTATTTGGGTTTGTGACTTTCAACTGAGCAATTTTTCCAACTCCTCTGATAAACTTAAATCAACATTAGAACAAGTCTGGTTCATTTTAGTGGATCAGGGGGTTGTGATCTTGATTACAACATTGGAAGCATAACACAAAAAGGACACCCCAAAACGTACATCCTATCCTGTTTCTCACCTAAGGAAGATTTTAGGCACCCAAAGGAGCATTCAGTTTTTCTGAACTAAATTAGATTGTCTAATCAGAAAAACAATCATTGTTGCACACCTTGCCTGCCACTGTCTTGTTCTAGCTGTCACTCAAGGATTTGCTTAGGCTCTTTCTTCACTGCCATAACTAATCCAACAGCTTAGGTTGTTGCCTTCAGAGATGATATTGTGAGTCCTCTCTGCTCGGGTTATATTGGAGATTTATGAAATTGCTAATGCAACAGAACCATTGCTGCATATTTGGAGAACAATTTTTTTTTTCTTTTCTGATACAACCTTCTTTTTACCAACGAATGCTGTGCTTTTGCTTAGCCCTGGGAATGCATGCTAGGCATGGGGTTGGCTGCCACTTACTGATCTTTTGAAAGAGACGACACTGGGATATGTAAATTTTTCACAGTAGGGTGACTGAACTCCTCTTTCATTTTATTCCTCTCTTCTCATAAGATGATTTGCATTTTGACATTTTCGTGTGTTTGTAAAAATGAAAACATTTTAAGTCACAGGAACTACTACATTTCTGATAGTATCACAATGTATGCTATATAGTTGGTTTTTTAAAACGATCACAAATAGCACATTAGTAGTAAAGCTGTCTAAGCTGGCATTTAGAGTCTTTTGCAACTTACCCTTTTTGGACAGATTTGGGTTTTGGCCATCACAGCAGGTCATGTGGGTAACTTCGAAAGTCATGAGAAGAATCTGGAATTGAATTTGGTTTCTAAGGCAAAGCCGGCCTGCAGACAGAGGAGCTCAGGTATTCACAGCGATAGGATGCTAAGCAGACAGGCTGCTATGGCTTGGTGCACCTGAAATTTTTCCAAAGCATATGGCTTTATTCATAGCCAAAATGAGCTGCAGTAATCAGTCATGAAGATTATGAATGTGTGGATCTCCATGAGCAGTTGCTGTAGGCACAACTGGATCTGAAAGAGTGTGAGGCAGTCATCTGGCCAGTTGTAGGTGAAAGAGAATGCATTTGGTGTTAGAAGTTCAGTAAGACTTTACTACCTAGATGGAATTAGTGGTCTAATACCGTGTGATCTTGATAGCTGGGGAAGTTACAGATCAGGAGACTGCTACCCACTTGCTTTTTCCCCCAACATTTATATTTGGCCAGCTACCCCTCACAGCCATTTTCTATAGATAGGCGTGTTACTGACAGTACTTCTTGGAGAGAGGAACAGAAAAGAATGTTGTCCTCAGAGATTTGCTTCACCTCTTTGTTCTCTGGTTGTGGCATCATTAAAAACACTCCTAAAGTCTCTCTGAATTTGGGGCACTACTTAAATATAGCCTTTGACTGAAGAGAGAATCAGAAAAGAAAAAGGCTTGCAAAAAATCCACATCCCGTGAAGGATATTCCTCTGGGTAAGTCTCAAGCCATCACGTGTTAAATGTGTATCTCGAGCCAATTCTAGGTATTCACTCAGCTGCTTCTCTCTGAATTTGTCAGGTTTCTAATATAATATATAAATCTGTTTCTGCTTGACTCCCACAGCTGGTTTTGATCATGCTCCTATAAAAAGGAAGTTTCAATTAGCACAGATCCAAACTTACTCTGGAGGTATATTTTTACGGCTGCTCAACAAATAGCACTCTTTGTTCGTAAGGGTGCGTGTGACTCTAAAATGCAACACAGCCAGAACTGTGAGTCATCACCACAAGCACCGTACTTTGTTGCAGAGGTCACACTCTGCCAAAACCAGAGGAACTAGCTAGCCAGATTGAATTAGCAGTTGAAACACATTAATTTATGCTACATAAATGTTATTGTGGCCCTGTGGGCAAGTACTTAGGTCATATGCTTTACGAACTATTTGCACCAAGAGGGCTTTCCAGCTGTAAATCAGCTCCAAAGTGCACCTTTGCGAAGTGTTCATGGCTCTGTGCTGTGCTCCCCCCCCCCAGTCCACACTTACTCCCTCTCTTGGCACAGCAGTGGCTTGCCATTCTGCCCATGCTTTACAGGATTTCATGAAAAAAGAGTGGATTGGTGGCCAGAGCAGAGATGAGGCTGGGTCTAGTTGAGAAGTTGAGACCTGGCTGCCCGTGATGCTTGCAGGCAGCTGCAGGGCTGTGGCTCCAGGCGTCTGGCAGGAGGCAGGGCTGCTCAAGTCAGTGCAGCTGTGCAGTAAATGGAAACCTTGATATCTCAAACACACATACAACCCAACCCTTGACAAGGCTGTTTCTCTTCTGGGGAAGGAGGGGAATTAGATACACTTTTGGCCAGATTATTTTCGAGTGAAAAAAAGTAGAAGTAAGTGTTTTCTGGCTGCAAATTGTGGTAACCGAGGACACATGCCAAGAAAGAATTATGCAAAAACGATAGTATTTAAACTTGTTTTTATGTGTTTGGATGTGTCTCTGCCAAAAATCTGACAGGGCCTCATTGTTGGAGTTTTTTCATCATGAAGCCACTGACTGCACCCAGCAAAGGTTTCATAAATAATGAAAGAACTGCGGGCCTTTGGTGTTGTCTCCTGGTGTCAACAGCTGCATGTACACATACTACTTTCCAGCAAGCCAGGTAAATGCTACAGCAGTGTGAGGAGGAAGAGAATGTCTGTCTCTAGAGAGGAATGGTCTTTTTAAATAAGTATATTTCACTCAGAGCTCTAATTCCACTCGGTTTGTTTGATTTGGGTTGTGCCTTCCTTTGCACAAAGGGTTATTTGTTTTACTATTGTTTGTTTTTGTTCAGCTCAACTAGCACATCCACTCCCTTGCACCACTGCCACTGCGACGCTGAATCACACTGCACATACATCTTCCCCCAGAGTGCCACAACACATTCCTCCTCTTGGTTTTAAATGTAGTACAGCCAGCATCTTTATTGGGTACCTCCAGTGCTGCTGTTCTCAAGGACACAACAACCCTGTTTCAGAGTCTAGACTGCACTCACTTTTATCCACATTCCCTGGTCTCTGGGCTTGTTGATTTAGGAATCTTGGACATTAATCTTCTGGTGTAAATGACATTTTACTTTATGCTGAATATTTCAACAGGATCACAAAAAGAATGTTTTTATATCATTAAATATTCATAAACTCATGCTAAAATAGTTAAAAGGATGTGAAATAGATGAAGCTCTGAAAGCATAAGTATTTAATATTTTAATGACTTTTCATAGGAACTTTTTTTTGTTTTTCACTTTTTTTTTTAATGGGGAAACTATTATACTTTTAAGTGTTTCCTATTATAAATGAAAATGTTTAGTCTACTTAATAGCTGTTTGGTTTTGCTTAGCTTATGAAAATAAAAAAAAAACCTCAGGTTTGATAACTGCCAGCCCTGCTTCTGTGAGTAATCTCCATTCATCCTGCTCCTGAATCACTCCTGTGTTGACTGCTTTTACTGCAGGATCCAGTTTACCATTACAAGGATTGCAAGATGGCTATTAAAACTCCAGAGTGTAATTTTTCTGCATAAATAGCTTTTTCTAGAAAGCAAATAAATGATTGTCTGAAGTGAGGTTGATTTTCACCAATAATGAATCCATACGTTTCCCATTAAACCTGTCTTCATAAAACTCATGACAGAAGGGAAAATCATTAGCAGTGACAAAAGAAATTCTTGTGAGACTTATATGAGTTTTTCTTTTTTCTTTTAGATGTGTCTCCATTCTCTTTGTGAAACCAGACCCACAGCACATAGTGTTGAATGGCAATGGTCATGTGTTCCCTAAGCAACTGTTTACTCAATAGAAGTGGTAGACTAGGTATTTACTACATTTTGTTAATTGGGTTACGGAAGTAGGGATATTTATGACAATTATTTGGAAAGCTGTGTAAAAAGATAGCCAGACAAACAAAACTCCATAATCCACTTATACCCCACAGACGCCAAAGGGTTGAACAAGCCTATTAAACAAGCTATAAGCCTGTCTGCTTGGGCGTGCTGTTAAATCATGAATCTCTGCACAGCACCTGAGGCAGTCAGTTAATAAAGATCTTTTGTAACAGATTTCTGTTCTATTAAGGATGGACATAAAGCAGAATAATTTAAAATGTGTCAATAACTCAAGGCAAAAATACTTAATGTAAGAAGCATCATCCTAACTTGTAGGCAAGCAAACATGGTGGTTAACTAGTAGCTGGAATACTACTCATGGGATCAGAAATCATTTTTTGGATAAATAGCATGGGGGGTTTTTTAGAAATAATATTCCACAGTGGTTTATTTTTATAGTGTCTGTCTGGAAGCCAGATTTGAGCTTTAAAAAAGGAAAATTAACTTATTTTCCATCAACTTTTCCTAGAAGAGAGTCTGAAAACTTGGCTGCCCTTTCAGGTGGATGAATCTATGAAATTGAGACATTTTCACATTTTGTTATGGAAAGGAATACACCGTTCTTCCCTTCTGGGAATACATGCTTCTGGAGGTACTCTATGCACCATGACACACTAGCTGGAGTAGGTGGCGATGGCGGTTTAGCACAGCCGCTCCACGGAGGCATGCTGACTTGCTGCATGCTGCATCTCATTGACCATGCCGCAGAGCCATTAACCACATGCACAGACCTGAATTGCATATGCCTGCTTGAAGAGTAGACACGGTGTGCACTACCATGTTTTTCTGAGGTCATGTTCCCATGGATCTGTGAACCACAGGTGCTAATTTTGCAAAAGGTGTCCTTTTTCAGCTCTGTTGCAACCATAGCAGGGGTTTCACTGAAGGCATGCTGCCGAGTGGGGCTATGCATCACTCCTGCTTGGGACTGGCAGGTTTGCACCAGTGAGTATGCAATGTGGATCAGGTCTGGAGAGTGTCTTCTGAGCAATAAATGGACAGAGGAGGAAAAACATAACTATATATAATACTCAACAGATAAGTTCTACTGATTATCTCCAGGGGATGAGATCAGCTAGTCTGACTTTATGTTCCTCTTTTCAGAATCAATGTCTTCCACCTCCTGGGTACACTTGGACATGGCACCTTCTTCTGTAGCATTTGCTCTGTGTTCTTCATGTCGCTTTTCATGGATCTTTCCTGAATGAGGAGAGAAAAGCAGGCCAAGATACAGCCTAAAAAAGGGGGGGGGGGAAAAAGCAGGAGGCCTGAGCAAATGGCTATACTTGAATTGTCTAGAGACGCAGCAGAGGCTTTAATTAAATTCACTATATTTAGTAATTTTTTGGCAGTTTTGATTGATTTATTATGTGCTACATCTGGTCTTGATTTACTGCATTGCATTTATACTACTGTTTTGTTTTTGTCGCTTATGTGCTGCATATTAGTCATGAGTTTTTGTGGTTTGCAGTTTTTGAGTTACACTGTGCAAAACATTCATGCTACAACTTGAAACCAGGTGTTTCAATATAAAGCAAATCACTCCAAGATTTACACAAACCACTGGGTTAGCAAGCCATTTTGTCCAAATGAATGTGTTTAGGTTAGAATTTCAGTTCTAAAGCTGATGGTGTCTGCAGTGATTTTTCAGATGGACATGTTTATAATTTGTGATACCGTCAGTATTATAATTATGTATCTCATCCATTAATTGTGTTTATGGCTTTTTAATGTACTTGCCCTGAATCCTATACCAATATATTTAACACAAAAACAAGACAAACCAAACCAAAAATCCTAACAATCCTAACTTTGTGATCCATTCATTTTGATGCCATATTTTAGATTAGTGAAAGGGGTTTTAAAATGAATGGTAACATATAGGGGGATAAAAGTTCTTTGGGCCACCATTAAGTTTAACAAAATATTTTCTATGAAGCATGGCATGGTTGAGATGTAAAACGTCTAAGATCTTAAGTTTCAAGAACTGTGCAGCTATTTGCCTTGTTTAGCTTAAAATGCTAGTAAATTATTACATAGACCACTTAATAGAAAAATCATCTCAGACATGGAAGCGTTGATGTGAGTATTCTGAACCTTAATAAATTTCAGTATATTCATTGTGTCAAGTACACTCACAAGGTCACCGAGGGCAAAGGAGGAGTTGCAAATATTTTTAGTGTGCTCATCACACCACAGGATTGCAAATGTTCATGATTTCTCTGGAAGGAGACAGATGATAGCTAGAAATTTAAAAGAACATTTTAATACCTTAGTTATTGTGCCACTTTCTGGTGGCAATAGTTAATGTAGAATTTCTCCTTTTGCAGATGTACATATATATTTGTATTTTCTGGAGGACATTAGTGTGTTTCAATCACATGTAACCATGCTTACCGTTATAAACTGCCCTGGATTTTCTGAGCTTCTGTGAAGCTGGCTGGAATCTGATCTTGTTTGCACCAGCCTAATAATAATGATTTCAGGATTATACAGATTTCAGTGGAGTTTCTGTTGATTGGTGTTGGCATCAGAATCCGGTCCCTGTTGGTAAAAGAGGACTTTTTATCTGCTTTTTTACTAAAATAGATATTTTCATTACCCTGTGTAGTTTTTGTTTCTTTGGATTCTTTAATCTTATTTTTATTGCTTTCTCTTTTCTTTAAAATAAATATTTTTTGGAGCCTCCTATTTATCTGTGGTCCTGCAGTTCTGCAAGATGCAATCTTCAGTGGCAGGACAGTGTCACATGCCACACACAGTGACATGTCAGTCACTTTCACATGCCTTTGAATGGACAGCTGATATGAACATTTTTTAACACATATTTTACTCATTTGTTTTTCAAAAAATAATTTCTCCAGTACAGCTTGCTGCATGGCACAGCCAAATGGAGCATTCTGTAGCAAGGGGGTACACAGAGCTAGTACTGCTAGCAGAAGCTACTTTGAGAAAACTGCCCTAGCTTACACTAAAGTTATACAAGAAGAGGGTATGAATTGCTAATGTCTAAACTAAAATTTAAAAGAAGCAAAAAGTAATAATGTAAATGTGGAACTTGGTATCAGGTAAATCTTGGGCACAGATGTCAAAACGTAATGTAATTTTAAGGTTAGCTTTTAGGAACCCAGGAACATCAGATGGGCCTAAAACATGGGGTTTTTAGCTACGTGTAGGACCTTGCTGGTCAAGAGAAAGACGGCAGAGAAATTAGGTCTTTACTTCCGGAGTGCAAGGTGCTGATGTTGTTATGGAGAAGGTGGTTAGGCTCTGACTCGTTTTCTTGGTACTGATTTCTGAAGAGTTTCGATACTTTGAGTTTATTTTGAGTGAGAGAAAAGGCAGTGAAAAAAATTTGCAAGCCTCTGGGTACCTTAGATCCCAAAGATTCCAGTTGGTGGATCTTAAGCCTACATGTGTGTGGTGGGTTGACCTTGGCTGGCCATGTTGTCCACCAAGCCCTCCACAGCAGGACAGGGGGAGCAAATACTATGAAAAATCTTGTGGGTCAGGATAAGGACAAGGAGATCACTCACCAATTACTGTCATGGACAAAACAGACTTGACTTAGGGAAATTAATTTGTTTTCAATTAAAAACAGAGTAGGATAGTGAGAAATAAAATGAAACTAAAACCATCTTTCTCCCCACCCTCCTCCTCTTCCTAGGCTCAGCTTAACTCCTGACTCTTCTACCTCCTCCCACCTGAGTGCCACAGGGGGACAGGGAATGGGGTTGCACCCAGTTCATAATGCTTCCTCTCTGCTGCTCCTATCTCCTCACACTCTTCCCCTGCTCCAGCATGGGTCCTCACCATGAAATGCAGTCCTTCAGAAAAAGACTGCTCCAGTGTGTGTCCCCTATAAGTAACAGGTACTGCCAAAAAAACAGCTACTGCTTGGGTTCCTCTCCACATGCTGCAGCTCCTGCCAGGAGCCTGCTCTGGTGTGGGCTCTCCATGAGCTGCAACTTCCTTCAGGACTTGTCCACCTGCTGCAGTGTGGGGTCCTCCACATACTGCAGGGTGGATATTTGCTCCACTATGGACCTTCATGGACCGCAGGGGAACAAACTCCTTCATCATGGTCTTATACATGGGCTGGAGGGGAATATCTGCTCTGGCACCTGGAGGACATCCTCCCCCTCCTTCTTCGCTGACCTTGGTAGTTGCAGAGCTGTTTCTCTCATATATTCCCACCCCTCTCTCACAGCTGCTTGGCAGCCTTTTTTCTCCCCTTCTTAAACACATTATCGCAGGTGCTACCACTGTCACTGATGGGCTCAGGCCTCAGCAGAGGCAGGTCTGTCAGGCTGGCATTGGCTCTGTCAGACATGGGGGAAGCTTCTAGTGTCTTCTCACAAAGACTGTGCCTGCAGACCCCCTTTTCCTGCTACCAAAACCTTGCCACATAAACCCAACACAATGTGATAAGGGGGTAAACTTTTAGCCCATTATTTATTCATTATTGTGTCCACTCTGTCAGGTAGCATGGGGACAGGGGTCTGTCCTTAAGCACTAACAGAAATGAAGTAGTCAGCAATATAAGAAAAAGGAAAATACTGCAGAGGTGAGGATGACTGGATCTTCAGAGTGTTATCTCACTTTTTTGCAGTCAGGAGATTACCATTCACTTTCTATATTGCCAATGAAAATACTTTAAGACTTTTTTGGGGGACCGAATGAGACTCTTGGAAAAGTAAACATTGGGAAGTATGCTTAGCTGGGAGGACAAATGAAGAGTTGAGAAGAAAGGAAAGCACTGGGAAGAAATCTGTTGGCACTGAGGTATCTGGCTTTGTTACTCCTTTCGAAATCAGCAGTAATTCAGGCACTGAATACCAGTTCAAAATCCAATTTGTAGCTGTGAGAATAAAGGAGAGCGTAACATACTTAGCAACTTTTCTTATTTCCTTCCCCTCAAAGGCCCTCTGCTTTTGAAAATATTCCAATCCAGATGTGCAGTCTGTTGACTTGGCTGAAAGCTTTTTGTGAATTGTTAGGTAAAGGCTGGAGAAAGAGGACTAAAGTAAGTTACAGCTAAATCTCAGTAATATGGACTGGAAAACAGTTTGCATTTCTCAACCATGTGAAGTTTGACTAATGTAGATAGTTTACAACTGTTCTATAGAGAGAGCTGCAACTTCTTACAGTCCCCCATGCTTTCAGAGGGAAACAACATCACATATACAAACCATGCTCCTTACTCGGATGTAACTTCTCATTCGTTGACAGAATAGGTTTGGTCATTCAAAGTTAAAAGTTACAAGTACTATTGCTAGGGTTTTATATGTAAGTGAAAGACTTTTAAAGGACAGCTGAGCATTCTTCATTTTGTCCCAATAATTCACATTTGAGAAATCTAAACGGTGACTTTCTATATCATGTTCTCATTGAATATCACTATTGTCACATTTTGCAAACATTCAGAACTTAACTGCTTGTAATCTCAAACACAACGAATAAAGTTAAAGGAAATCAAGGGAGAAGACTCTCCCTGTTTGTAACTCATGATTCTCCACCTCATTTACTAGTTGTACCTTAAATCTCTGGACTGTCTCATGTTACTTTCAGGTACCTCTAAATTTTGGAGAAGATTTAAGGAGTCTGTGGGAAACTTAAGTTGATGGCTCTTTTTATTAAAATATTGTGCAGTTATTTTGCCGAAAAGGAATTCCTTGTGTATTGATGTTGAATTCTTTTTCTTCACCCATTCACCAATGGCAAGAATTATAGTTAGGCATCCCAAAACAAATAACAAAAAAGCAAAGAAAGTAGGCAGCTTTTATTTTTCTTTACAGAAGAGATTCATGTTGTCATTCAAGAGAATGTACATAAGCTCCTACTAATTGCAGACTTATTCCAATGGTATTGACTCAAGCTAAGTTATTGGAAGATCTCCTTTGTAAATCAAATGGTATGTTATCTGTTGACATGTCAAGTTTATTTCCATTAGAGAAAATGGGTTTCCATGTTCGTCTTCCAACCATTTCAGCATTAACATTAAAATTGACAAATTACTTCCATAGTGATATGGAGCCAAGGGTCATATGTGGTAGGGCACATGATTTATCTCAGGGTTTTGATCTGATGAACTGTGCTATTTAATTTGCAAAACGTTTTCCTGACTTTTTCAATTCAGATGTTTTCTAGGTGAAATCTGTTTTTGCAGATAAGTAGGGTTATTCTATAGTATCGCAATCCAATCTGTGGAATTTCCAAATTACTCTTGTAAAATATTCTCGAATTTCTAATTTTCAGAAGTTTGATTTCCCTTTTGTTGTGGTTTAGCCAGCAGCTCAGCCCCACAGAGCTGCATATCCACTCCCCCACTGGCAGGATGGGGGAGAGAATCAGAAGGGTAAAAGTGAGAAAGCTCACGGGCTGAGATAAGAACAGTTTAATAATTAAAATAAAACAATAATAACAAGAACAACAACAGTAACACAATGAAAAGGAGAATAACGAGAGAGGCAAAGCCCAGGGCAGGGGGGGAAGCGGAAATGAACACCCAAAACAAGCTGCACATGACACAGCCGCCCACTGACCCAACACCACCAGTCCCCAAGCCCCAACCAAGACACACAGAGACAGAGAGACACACCCACACACACCCCCCAGCTGCCCCGTTAATGTGCTGGTCATGGCGTCACATGGTACGGAAGGAACATCCCATTGGCCAGGCGGGGTCAGCTGCCTCGGCTGTGGCCCCGCCCCTCCCGGCCTCCTGCCCACGTGGCAGAGCGTGGGAAGATGGAAAGGACCCTGACTACTGCAGGCGCTACTTAGCGACACTGAGCTGCTGCTTAACAACAACTAGAATATCAATGTGCTGTCAGAACTTTACCAGCTACAGTGAAGAGAATTAACTCTATCCCAGCCAAAACCAGCACACCTGTTTTTAATCTAATTTCTTCCTTGCTATGAAATCATAGTTCTAGTACCTAGAATAGATCAAATGTGTACCGGGAAGACCTTAAAAATACTTAAACAAGATTTCTATGTAAGCAAGAATTATAAAAATAACTTCCACTGACTTTCTGGGGTATTGATCTGCACTGGCCTTCCAAGTTAAGGCCTGTATCTTCTATTTTCAACACCATTTTTAAGGTAGAATATATTGTGGTGTTATTTGAAAGCACCACTAACGCCTGCAGTATTGTTACAACACTGTAAACTCATTTTTACCATGCTGGGTTGATTCAGTGTTAGTCATCTTGTTTAAAAGAGAAAGAAAAGTAAACATGGTGTTTCCTGGGAATAGGTTAAGATTAGAATTACTGGAAATGAACTGGTAGATAATAATCAGTTTATCAGTAAACCTGATACAGTTTTAAACTAAAAAGAAAAAAGATTGATCAACAAAGATTTTGAGAAGAAGTAGGAGGGAACTAAGTGTATTTGTCTTACTATACCTTATAAAGTAGCCAGATTCATCAGATGTGTTCAGATTGTATCTGTACTGTATGTCTTTTGTTAAATCTATATGCATGTTTAAGGAGAGATGAATCAGCAAATTGATTAATCTAATTAATCTAATATGAAGCCCTGTGGAGTCAACTTCTCTATTCCAGTGTGAAGTATACACTTACAGTTCTGGAGCATTATATTTTTTGTGCAATCTTATATTTGGGCAGGTTTTGTTTATCTCAGATGAGAAATATCTTACGTGGATGGTGCATATTTATGTACCAGTAGTTTTCGCGGAATGATTATGAATACATCTGCAGCTGTCATAGTGCACTTGAAAAAAAGCAGGGCTGAACCTAAGTCATGTCCCTGCTGCTGACACACTTTACCCACACTTTCTCTTCTTTCCTCCTTTGCTTTGTAAAGGAACAGGTTTGGGATCTGTACAGTTAGATGACAGTGCTTATCCCATGCTGCCACTTTCATGGGTGTGAAGTTACTTTGCACCTCTACTTCCACTCTCAGGTACTCAGGGTCTCTCTGCAGTCCTTTCCATGGCCAGGTTTTGAGCTACTGGCTCTGCATGACATGTTAACGCCTACTCCTTTGTGTGCTTTTCAATACTGAAGGCTTGCCTCTCCGTGGGTAATGTCCCAGTGAGTGGTGAAACACATTACCACAACGATGTAGTTCTTTATAATTATTATGTTGTAAACAGTTGGTATTAAAAGAGTTTCAGAGAGCCATTTATCTAAAAAAAAGAAAATAAAACAGTAAAAAATGCTAATGCTTGACTCTAAGCTTCTGCAAAATGCTAAAATTGTACCCCAAAGCCTTTTTGTGCTTTTGCAGCATGAATGTACTACAGTGACAGTTTCTTTCTTGGTAATATTAGTCTAGCGCTCCCTAAACTCTGAGCAGCATATTAAATCAGATCTGATTAGATCGGGTTCCCTTGATAGAGCAGAAGATTGCTTAAACCTTTCTAATTTGTGACCTATGATTGTGCTCAGTTAAATGTGATATTAAGGTCAAGGTCTAGCATAAAGTCACAGAGTACACCACAAATTCATTACTACATTTTAATTCATGTAGTGACACATCTGAGAACATGCTCCTTTACCTTTGACCCTCAGTTGTAAAGGAAATCCATCTGTACTTACCAGGTTATGCAAACCTCTGGAGACTAGATTGCCAGGATTGTTAAGGATATAGAAGGTCATGATAAGGAGACATCTGTATAAATATTCTATCATTAATATTCTCCTTCACAATGAATATTGGCAAAAATCAGTAAATAAGGACCACATTCAACAATGCCTTATAACACCTTTCAGAACAGAGGACACTTTGGGGGATATTTGTAACGTCCATTTCACTTTGGGTTTCTTGCTTAGGTACTATTAAGTGGACCAGTAAGGCACATAAATTTCCTCTGCAATTAACAGAGACAGGTACCAACAAGGCAACGATTCACTGCCAGAGTTAGATGCTGAGAAGGCAGTACAAGTACTACCTTTGTTCTGACATACAGTGTATGGAAGCAAGATAGAAAGGGCATCAAAATGCAAGAAAAAGCTGAAGGAGAGAAGTATTAAATTATAATAACAATTAGAAATTATTTTATGATACGATGCCTGTTCCTAGCCAGGACAATTCTTTTTTTGTAAACCCCATTTATTGGCCATTCTCTAGATGATTTTTTTTCACAGGTGAAGAAAGGGGAGACTTTATTTCTTTGTTTGCTGTAGCTATTCAGCTGGTACAAATGTTATATATTCGGTCATATCTTGTTCTTTAACACTGTCAACCACCTGTCAATCTTCATATTTACAAAAAAGAAAAAACACCAGCCACCCCACTGTGCTGAATGTGACAGCATTGTAATGTCAGAGGACCGAGAGACAGGTGATGGTTTATGATAGAAATAAATCTTTTATGAGAGCAAACTTGGGAGAATTGCATGCTTTTGTAGGGGATATATCTCTGCACAGCTATCACTGACAGTCTTCTCAAATGCATCAGTTTGATAAGGCAAGGTTTTTATTGTGTCTAATCATGTATCGAGTCATTGAGGGGGAAAAAAGAGAAGGTATATGTCTTTGTATATATATAATATGTAATATACGTGTGTGTATGTTTTAATATAGATGTGTGCATGCCTTCATATATATTTGAAAAGAATTATATTCTTTAAACGAACCTGAAACTGACTCCCACATTTTATGGTACAGTTCTGATTGCTACACAGCATGCAAGAGTGCTTTGGCTTATTGCATTCCCAAATGAGACAAAGTGCTTTCTAGAAAAAGGCTTTAGTTTGAATGAGGGGACATGGAGTTAAACAGTATATTTTGAAATACAGTGAGATGTTGCATTTTTCATATCTTTGCAATATTTTAAATATGTTGCCTGTAACTAGGTTGCAGGATCATTTTGAGTTTTTATCTGAATATGTATAAAAGCGTCCTACCCCTCCAGAAAGAAGCAGAAACAGAAAGTCACACATCCTACAGCAAGGCAAAATCATTTGAAGGATTTTATTATGAGTTCTTTCTATAAGAGTGGCCATCATGTCCTGCCCTCTGAAGACTCCATTTTTACAGTTAAGCTATTCCAGCCCTGCCATGTTGCCATGATAAAAATAATTTATAAGACTCACACAAACCTCACAAATCTCTGTTTTTTATTTGTGGAAAAAGACAGGATGTGTGTGAAAATTCCTGTTCTGAAAAGCCACAATGTCATAATGAACCTAGCAAAGAGAGTTGCAATTCTAGTCTCCCCTCAGCTGTTTGTCTAACTATTGTATAGCATTTTTGTAATTCATTTGCTATCCTGACTGCACATAAAGTTATAATTATAAACCCCACCCAGTTTCTTCTTTTTCAAATGCCAGTCACATGAGTTAAAATGAGTGCTCAACCTAGTCAGTACCACAAAAGCACAGCATTCATAAGAAAAAAGTCTTTTTATTTCTTCTTTCATCTCCTCCGAAGTTTTAAACAATTCTGTGCTAACCTTTCCCCTTCTTCTTATAATCCTGATATTTTTCCTGTTTCGTATTGTAGTTGCTTATCTGACCAGCACAATTGCCATATGGTGTAGTTAGTTATGCCTTTACCACAGATCCACGGGAAGGGTCAGCACAGAATCATGCAACCCAAAGGGCAGACCGAGGGTGACAGTGTCTTTTGGTAGTAAGGTAATCTTATGACAGGCAAATTCTTTAGCTTGATAGCTGCTACTTGATATAGCAGTGGATATTAAGGTCCACAGGCTGAAGCCTAGGCACAGGGCTGTGAAGTGAATGGAAAAAGAGAATAGATGTGTGTTTTGTTCTACACTGGATAGAAAAAGCCCATTCTACTGCTCGTGTGAAGATCTGTGCCAAACATCCTGCAGAAATGCCTGACGATTCTGTCTAGCTGCATAACAGCAGTTGTCAGGGTGCTTCAACAGACCAAAAGACATTACTGTCTTGCACATGATGCATATTTTATTCTCATGGCATGAACTTGGACTGTAGGAAAATAAAGAATACACCGATAGGTAGACACATGGGAAGGATTGCAGTCTGGCCCTCTGACACTAGAATTTAGTGTCCAGTTAATTCCATCTACAAGTCCTGGAAAGTAAAACATATTATTCCATACACTGTTTTGCCAAATAATCCCCATTAGTAAAATTGTTAAGGTTTGTAGACTTCAGCTCTGTTCGGTTTGTGAAGTGGCCTAGTTGTGTTTCCTGTCCATTGTGTTTGGTCTAAAACCACAATTTTTGGCTTTATGTACAAGCACATTTTCAGAGACCCTTTTCTGCCTCATTTTTTCATAACAGGTATGATTATTAACAACAAAATCAGATGAAGAAGCAGGATGAAGGGGATTTCTCAGCCCAAACAAATCCCCTCATTCACTTTGGTGTGTTGGGGTTTTATTTTTGGTTCAGGGTTTTTTTGTTTTGTTTTGGGTTTTTTTTTTTATTTTCTGTTTGTTTGTGTGTCATTCTTCACAATTTTTTAAATCCTCTGAATCCCATCTGGCCAGTAGCACAAAATGTCTCTTCCCAAAACTCCCACTCCAGGAATGCTGTGTGATGCCAAAGCGTAGGATGTGTTGATGTGAAGGCCAGAGCTAGCCTGCTCTGCAGTCAGTTCATCCCCTGCCAAGCCTTGCTCTCCAGAGCACAGACATAGGCGGTGGACAAAAGTCAACAGGCGTAGCTCAGATTAGTAGTCAAAGGTCTGAGGGTTATCCAGATGGTTTGGATGCTTGTCCAAGTGACCAGGCATTTGAGCAAATCCACAGCAGCAGCCATAGCCCTATTCCCACAGCTTGCTCCCCCTACCATAATTTTCCTTCCTTCTTCCCTTTTGTTATTGTTACTGCCTACTTCTGTTTATCACCTATGCAGCCTGTGGTATCCTCTGATCTCCCTCTGCCCCCATTTGTGGGTCAGCTGTGCTGGGTCAGAGGCAGGAAGCTGGGCTACCCATTCTGGTGGCATCAGAGCATCTTCTTATATTTTAGCAGCCTGTATGAACTTGAACAACCAGTTTATTCCTCTGACACCAAACTCTGTTGTAGCCTGTTCGTTTATTTAAGCAAGCCTGAGAATTTGCTATGAGATCACATAGAGGGGATGCCTGAAGTCCAGATCTCCTTTTTTCTAGGTTAATGACTTGGCTGCATTAAGAGCAGCTTTTTTTTCCAAACACAAGCAGTGTCTAGCCTGTTGGACAGGCAGAAGTTTTGCCACTAGTGGGGTTTTAGAGAGAATAATCTGAGACATATTAATGGATGTATAGAAGTCTGGACATAGCTAAATTCAAGCCTGTGTAGCTATTTTTTCTCCAGATTGAAACTGAAGTCTGTCTAAATGGACATTCTTCATCTGGGTTGCTTCAGATTGAGCTACAGAAGAGGATAAATTAAGGAAATAGGGTTAAATTGCTGTTTACTCACAGACTTATTGGTGAAAATTATATATATTACACCTTGTATTTTCATAAGTGGAGATAATTACTATGAATTTTACTGCAGTTACAATGGTTTTTAAATAGCTTTGTGCTTGTAATTTATTTTATGTCTATGTGTGTGTATGTATTTAAGTAGATATAAATTTTATCAGAAAGTGATATGTGTAGATCAATCCTCTATTTTATCCCTTTCCTTTGAAGAAGTAAATCTAAAAAAGAAAAAAAAAAGATTAAGAACCAGAATCCAAACCCCTATATATAACTCTAACTAATTGCAATTTCACAAGGAAAATGATAACCAAAACTGTTTCACTGAAAAGTAGTAGAATTTATTTTTATTATTAATTTTTTTTTTCATGAGATGAAACGAAACTGTGGAGAAGTATTACAACTTTACATTCCTGACAGTCTACAAAGTTAGAAACTGTGAGAACTGGACAGAAGAATTTCTCTTGGTAGTAAGATTGTGGCAAAGATGTTATTCAAAGGCTGGGAAATTGAAAGAAGACCCTTCCTGGAGGGCAATATATAGTACAATCTCAAAAAGGTTTGTACAGAGTAGAAAAGGACTTACAAAACTTACAATGTTACCAAGAAACACAGGTTTCCTGGATATAGATGTGTATCAAACTCTGTAAAGAACTCTTCTAGAAAGTAAGATTTAGGGGTTTTTTTCTTCTCTTCATTTTAAATTGTACCTCTGGAAAGGGTCATTTTGCCCTGAGAGATGATGGTGGAAATGGCTCTTTGGTCTTTCCTCTGCCCTTTAGTTCTTCCCCACTCCATGCTCCCTCGCTCAGACTCCCCTACTAGTCTGTTGCCCCTGCCCAAAGGCTTGATCCTGTGCCCAGGGTTTGTTTTCAGAAGTCAAGGAACACTGGAGAAAAAGGGTACTCTGTCCAAATGACCTCTCGTTTAATTGTGGTCCCTGCTCATACAAATTAACACTGCTGTACTGTCCCTAAAAAACAAGTCAATTCTAATCTTACCAGAACTTTGTCCTTTAAATCTACAGAATATATTAATGTGCAAATTAATATAAGCTTGGGGCAGATGAGATTTACCTACTAGAAAATCTGTCAAGGATTGTTCATATTTTTGTCACAAAATAAGCAATGTGGATGGAAATCAATATAGTCTATGGACAGTTAATTGATCTGTGTTTTATATGTGAAGTATAGAATAATTAAGAGGAAGGGGCGATGTGCAGAGTACGTAGTAGATGCATTGGAAAAGTGAATAAATATTATGTTAGTTAGCAACACATGTTAAAACAGAAGGGAGAAGGGAGCCATGAAAAGGAAAACAGTTAAGTCATTAAGTGATCCATGTTATTTGTTATTCCATGGCCTGTACCTGTTTGGTTTTTGGTTTTTATAATTTATTATCTGTCTTTACATTATTAGAAAATCCTATTGGAAATAAAACATTTAAGACCAAAATATTTTGTTGAATGGTTTGAAAAAGAAGAGAACTGGGGCATGCAAACTTGCCTGAACAAGGGAGGAATCTGATGCTGAACAGGCTGGGTGAAGTACATGAGAATGACAGGAGACAAAGACAGCACAGAAAAGCTGTGCAAATCAAGGGATCTCCATTCTGAAGGCAAAATGAAGATATGTAAATTGAAGGTGGAGAGTAAAAAAGTTGATAAGCAGGCTTGTAGACAGGATAGACATGGTCAGAAATATAATGACACCATTACTGCTTTTTTTGGTGCACTATGTCCACCCTTGGGATATAAAGGTCAGAGTAAGAGGAAAAGGGTAGAGAGGATGACATAATTTTTTAATAATTTGTAAGAGATTAAGAACCAGATTTAAGAGTATTCATATGGTCAATGAAATTAAAAATGAACAGCAAAGTGTGAACCAAGAGCACAGGAGGGAAAAAAGGCAGAATGAGAGCTGCCGTTTATTTTTAGCTGTTTTGGAAGACATAAAAGTTTGAGTCAAGGCATCTGTGTTCAAGTGGAGGGTTACAGGTGAAGAGAGAAAGATGGAATCATTGGGACAAAAGAGATAGCACAAGCCTTTGTCACTTTCCACAACTATTAATGTAATTACTGATTTTCCCTGATTCTGATTTTCAAAGCTTCATTAGGCTTTGAATCAATTCCTCTGTGAGAAGAGCAGAGTCCAAGGAATCGTCAGGAGAATGGCTGTTGTCATTTTCAGGAAAGATGAAGAGCATGAAGGTAGCAATATTGGTTGACGACTTCTTATCATGAAATTATAAGGGGGGACTGAAATTAGCTTGAACGGATGGATGGAAAATGAAAACTGGGAGCTGTGAGTGGACTGGAGGACATAGGACAACCTATATGCAGGCCACTGAAGGAGGGAGTACCATTATCTGCTACTTAGTAAAAAGAAGACAAAACTTAATATAAAAGGCTTTCCACTCCATAACAGAGATCAGCCGTTCTAAAAATCAAAATAATGAAAAAGAAATAACTTGAGGGGGGTGGGGTGTTGACCTTCTCCTACTTTCTACAAATGTCTCTGAAATATGAAAATGGACTTTGATGTTTAAGCAGGTTAGACTGCCCATTTTCTCCAATTTTTTCCTGAACTTTAAAGTCTGAACTTCCCTGAGTATTTTTCCCTTTGTATACAGATTACCTTTCTTGGATTTCAGATGCTTTAACTTAAATATTTAAGTTAAAAAGCACTTGCAGTAGTTCTCACTTGTCACAATGGGGTTTATATATTTTCACACAATCCAAACTGCCTATGTAGATGAAAGCCAAGAGTGGATACAGAGCACTGGAATAGTACTTCACACCTCGTCTACTTTTTAAATGGTTTTTTCCTTCACAGGAGTGGAAAAATAGTACTTTGCCATTCATCTCTCTAAAACCCACATACTAAAGAACTAAGCTATCTACATCACAAAGCAGAAAATACTTATTAACATTCATGATAAGGTGCATTAGCTACAAAGGGAGCTTTAATGGCCAACAATCACCAGTCTTCTAGATGTTTGACAGTTGTTGGTACCTATGTCTGCAGAGATGTCAGATGTCAAAAACTTGATTCAAGCCTTCATGAAACACCACTAAATTTGTTAAGTACTTTTACAGATGTAAAAGCTATGAATGCTTGATCAAACATAAGAATTAATTGAAAATCCTTGTTTGTCATGTTTAAAATATTCAGGAAAATGAGAAGGGTCATGATTCTTCCTGTTGAGGACAATACCGGCTCTCACCACAAGACATGGTCTTGAGGGAGGTTCTGGTTCTACCAGAAGTCTACATAGCCAGTAACTGGGGAAACATCTTCTGTAGCTTCTTATTAATCAGCTCTCATGTTCAAATTAAAATGGGCAATTTTCATGCTTGCCATCCTAATATCATGTACTAAGGAAAGAAGGCTAATATTTGTCAGCTAAAAAAACTTTAAACAAAACCTCCATGTGAATCTTTGAATGAATGTCTTCAAAATAATGGACATTAATTTCTCTTTGCAAATGGAGTATCAAAGATTTAGAGATAGCTGTATACGTCTATAAGGTGGGATACAGTTGTAAAAAATTTGAAATGAAGAGCTTTGTCACATAATTTTTATGATGTCTTGTAAAATTAACACACAAAGAATAGATTAAATACTGCAGTTCAGGAATAGTTTCATTCCCACTAGTGAGGATGAAGTGGGAAGTCTTTTGGGGTTAATTTGTCATTCACAGATTGTCTGCTTTTGTAGCTATGCAATTTTTCTTCATACTCTTCAAGTTAATGTTTCCTTCTTAGAGTCTGTCACTGAAATTGGATTTATCTGGATATTGACAAACAGAAGGAAGTAATTGAGACTGAGCAGGAGAAGCAATATATTGTGGCATATGCTTTTCCTGGAACTGTAAAGTTATCATCAGAAATAAAGACAGTCTAGCAACATTAATGTAAAACTTGGAAACTTTTCTATGTGAGAACATGTCCTGGCTACAGAACTCTTCTTTTAGCCTTCTTAAGGTATTTTTTCCTTCTAGTATTCTTCTAATGTTTTTGTCATGTATGTAAATGGTATCTCTTGTTGTGTAGGACATTCTACTCAGATACATTTTCTTCCAGGCTGAATCATTACTTCTTGCTGGCTCAATTCTACAGCATACATTTCTTTTTAATCATTTTATTTAAAGGCCATGAGAGTCCTCCCTCTTGCCAGCTGTTCATTGCATTTGCCTTGCTCTGCCATGGGGCTTCAGAGATTATTCCTTATTCTTTCCTTCCTGAGACACTTGCCAGGGTCTGATAAACATGTGTCTCGTGAAAACACTAGGAAGGGAGAGCTGGGTCAGCGGGATAATCCCAACTGCCAACACATTTAACATATCAAGCAGAAGCAAGAGCTGACAGCAGTGGGATGGAAAGAGCAAAACAGATCCTCAGCTGAGCTTTCCCATCTCCCATCTGTACCTTTAATACTAAAGCAGGGAGCTGCTTGGACTTACAGATATTTCCTACAACTGTCTACACCTGACCCTGTGTCATTGATGGTGTAATCTGAGTGTTATTGTATCTCCTCTGAGAACTGTGGTGTACTTTTGAGTGACTAAAGTGCTTTAGGACCTAATGCTACCTAAAGTTGGGTAGGTCTGGGTTCAAACAGGACTGTGTACATACCCCCAGGAGGGAAGAATTAGTAGGTTTCCACTAATAGACGTCTGGATGCCTCCAGTGCTACATGGCTCCTGAGGAGTTCGTGTGCAGAAAACACATTGCACTTTGTCCATTTGAGAGTTCAGCTGAAAGACAAACTTTTTCCAGCTAAACAAGAATAAAAATTGATGACACCAAACTGGGAGGAGGGGGTGATATGTCACAGGGTTGTGCTGCCATACAGGGAGCCTTTATGCATTGGATAATGGGGCTGACAGAATACTCACAAAGTTCAACAGGGGGAAGTGCAAAGTGCTGCACCTGGAAGAACAACCCCAAGAACACTGCAATACTGGCTGGGGGCCACCCAGCTGGAAAGTAGCTTTGGAGAAAATGCCCTGGGGGTCATGGTGGACACTAAGTTGAACATGGGCCAGCAACGTGGCCTTGCTGGAAAAAAGGTAAATGGTATCCTGGGCTGCAATAAGAGGGGTGTTGCCAGCAGGTCAAGGGAAGTGATCCTTCCTCTCTGCTTGGCACTGGTGAGACTACACCTGGAGTACTGTGTCCAGTGCTGGGCTCCCCAGTACAAGACAGACATGGACGTACTGGAGAGGCTCCAGTGAAGGGAGATGAAGGGACAGAATATCTCTCCTATGAGGAAAAGCTGAAAGACCTGGGACTGTTCAGCCTGAGAAAAGGTTCAAGAGGATCGCATCAATGTATATACATACTTGAAGGGAGGGTAACAAGAGGACGGAGCCAGGCTCTTTTCAGTGGTGCCCAGTGACAGGACCAGAGGCAACAGGAACAAACTGAAACACAGGAATTTCCCTCTGAACATCAGGAAACACTTTTTCACTGTGAGGGTGACCGAGCACTGGCAAAGGTTGCCCAGAGAGATGGTGCAGTCTCCATCCTGGAGATATCCAACAGCTGTCTGGATGTGGTCCTGGGAAACTGGCTTTAGGTGACCCATTTGAGCATGGCGGTTAGACCAGATGACCTCCAGAGGTCCCTTCAAAACTCAATCATTCTGTAATTCTGTGATTCTGTGATTCTGTCAATGTGTATTTCCTGATCTGCATTTATTCCAAAATCAATGAATCAGAGAGATCTTAGTATATTCATTGAAACTATTATGAACAGAATTATCTTCCTATGTTCTCCAGGAGAAAATATACTCCTGTAACTTTTGCACTAATACTTCACACAATTTGTTAGAGTGCCCTGGTGTTGTAAAACTACCTATGAAGGTTTTAACTGTGGTCAGAACCATGTGTTTTATCACAGTTACTTTGCACCAGTTCCTTAAGATTCTTCCACAGAGTATTATAATGTACTTTTCTTGATCCGTGCATACACAAGAATAATAAAGGAATAGACTTTTAATGACAGGTTTGCATCCCTGCTACCTTTACTAAGAGTCAATATTCCTGCCATTACCAAACTCTTTTCTCTCTTCATTTCTTTCTGCTTCAAATAAATTAGATACACAAGATCACATATAATTTTGTTTCATTTATATTAGCAGAACTATTATATGATTCTCTTACTTTCATTATTTTGAATATCTGCTTATATGCAGTATCAGCTGAACACAAATCACTGCTCCATCCTGATTCAAATGTCAGAGGGGTTGGGAAGTAACAAGATTTTGTGTGGACTATCCTTCAAATATTTTGAAGTGTGCAAACTTAAAATGTCTCTTTCTTGCCAGCTAATAGACCCAGAGAGAGATATCCTGGGTCATCCACTGTTAGGAGATGGGTCCTTTGAACTCTTCATCCACAGTGAATATAAATTATAATGTCATGTGTAAAATTAAAAGAAGAATCTGTTATTGTTCCCCATTAAGATATAACAAAGCTTTGGGGATTTTGTAAGAAAGGAACCCTTTAGGTACCCTTACTAGGCACCTCCTCAGAAAGGGGCATTTCTTTGTGATCCTTGAATTTGCAACTGATAAGATTTCCAGTGCTGTTCGGACTACTTCTCCATTAAAGGATGGAGGGGGTGGGATCACAGATTTGTTGTACAGGAAAAAGAAGGATGCAAGAATTACAAACTGTTCTCACAACTACTATCACTTCGTAAGTAGCAACACACAGAAGCAAAGATACTAGGCCACAATAATCTGCATTCACTCAGGTGAATGTCTGTCTGTGTTGTTGTTAGGGCCCAAGAAGTTTTATTTTCCTTGTCTCTTTAATCAAATATTATTGATACCCCAGAGTAGAAGGAACATTCTTTCAGATGACTTTCATAGTCTATTCGCCCAGCATATAACTTACATTATTCTGTGTGATTCTGTCACTGAAGGCTATTATAATCCACACACAGGAGGACAGTCTTCTAGTGGTGCATTCATCCTTAACTTTGGCATTTCTTGATATTTGAGTAGTCCACCATGTAAACTTAATGTTGCATGAACACAGTTTCATTTTGCACTTAATTTCTTAAAGCATTTTTTACAGGAAAACTTGGGTACAAGAGAGGGAGAAAATCAGAACAAGTCACAAGGTATGCACAGCCTTTGAAGCTTTACAGTTTGCATATAATGTAATCACAGCTTCTTAATCTTATTTTCAAGGTAGGTATCAGAACAGTCCATGAACTCAATTGCCCTTGATTAAGATTGCCAGAACAAAACAATCTAGACCTTTTTAACAACAAAAATGCTCTCTTTCATCTTCACTTTGTAACTTATTTATTAAAAGATTATCCATGTTAAAAGTACCAGCGTAATCACCATTAATCTATTTGTTGTTAGATAAATTCATGGTAACGTTGTTTCACTTAAGCAATGCTCATTGCTATTCATTACCATTAGATTAAATCAATATCCTGGGACAGAACATCTCCCATATAGCATGTTCAAATGCAGTATTTCATGCTGAACATGACCAATATACAAAGGATCACAGGACTGCCATTGCTTCTGCAGAACACAGTCAACCACCTCAAGGTTTTAACAGAAAGGACAAATGTTTAGCAAATGCAGGTAGATTGCTGCTCTTGCACCATCTGTTCCATAAACGGCGTACAGTATCAGAGGACAGATATAAAGTTCTGTTGTGGAATATGTTGTGGAACAATTAACAACAAACAGTATAAAACTGTCCTCAAGGAACATGGAAAATGAAAGTAAGGGTCAACTCACATCTCAATGGGATGTGGACTCCCAATAGAGAGTAAAGATTTCAAGTGTCATTCCTTTGAGCCGTCCTTCTGAATAACTGCTGTTTATGAGGAAAGGATATGGGGCAGACAGTGTCTTCCAGACCACCCATCACTTCTGCTTTTCCTCTGCTTCCTCAGCCTCAGCCACTGCTGTGCACACTAGGCTCAGAGGAAGGAAGTGAAACCTGGGCCAGGAGGAAAAAATTTCTCCCTGTACATCTTGCTTTGTTCCTCTAAGCACAAGGCAAAAAATATCTGTTTAAACCTTTACATGTTTGTAAGGCATTACATTCAGGAAGGCTTTCATAAATAATACCTCCCCAATGAGTAATTATAAATGCTATTACACAAATGTGAGGAGCTAAATCTTTTTTCCAAGGATACATAGACAGCATGTTTCTCTACTGTGAACGCTTTGCTCCAAATCTGATGGATATTTTATGTCGTACGGAGAAAACAGTAATGATATGTGATCTTATGCAACAGTCACTAAACAAGCAAGAACTAGTTATCATCTTCCCCGCACATGTAACTTCAGAACATCTACAGGAAAGAACTGATGATGGAAAGCCATGTACATCACATACATTTTTAACTGAAGAGTAATTCACCACAGCAGGTCTTCAAACATTTGTGACTCTGTAACTATATCTTTGGGTTCCTTTCATATTTCCTTAGGCACATACTCCTTATTAATGGATGTTATAATTTATTTCCTCAGGAAAATTTTGGTTGGTTTTTTTTTTTATCAATGAGGATTATATATTTCATTGTCATAAATCTCAAATACCTAAAGCAATATTTTTCAAACAGTTCCAGGGTGTTTGCTTTTGGGATGAGACCAAACATGGAAAGTTGCCATGCTAGAAATGAGTGATCTGTTTTGAGTGTGAAAGTTTTACAGCCCTAACCACTGCAGCTACAAGTGCTTTGCTGTGTGTATGTGCCTATATTTCAAAGCATCAGATGTTTTATATAATGATTCACAATTATATCATCATGCCAACAAATGGCCTGTTCTGTGTATTTATGTTCATTAAGTGATAAGTCCAAAAGTGTCTTAACTGTTGCTTCTAGCCTTGATTTTGTGCATTACTCGACGAGGAAGCAGACTGACTGTGCTTAGTGCCCCGGTTGCCCATCTCTGCATGCAAACACTAGTCAGTTTTGCTGCCTTTCGCTTACAGCACTTTTCAACGAGTGCTAAAGAATTGCTTTAGGAGCTGGGGAAAGCTGTCAGATCCCCTGTGAGATTAAATGAACACACTTGCCAGAACAGAAAGGAAAAAGAAAATTTGCTTCTTCAGGGCATGCATGCTTTGGCTTGCTGCTGGGCTCTGTTGGTGTTAGTGGTAGAAATGGGCTGTGGTTTAAGGAATTGCTTTTACATGCTTAGTAAATTTTAAGTACAGAGTAACCAGGTTAAGTTCCAATCTGTTTCTTTCTCAGGACACTTAAACCCACCAATACAAAACTCCTCTAAGCTCCAAGAACTCCAAGGCCAAAAATGAAATATGAAGACATTTTTGTAGTGAGTTGTGAAATGTAGGTGACAGTTAAATCCTTAAGCCCAATATGTGGGAATTTGGACCTATAATTTTCTTCCTCTAGAGCCTGGCTATGTCTTAAAGATGTATTCAGAGATATTAATTCCATTCTGATGTTGTCTGTCAGTTTTACTGTTTGCTTACTTGTCAAGGACTGGGATGCACAAAATAATACTAACAGAATACATTGTGGATACAAGTACCGACACGACAGACTTTATACAGGTGCAGTTCTATCACCTTTTTAAAATCTGTCTGTAGATTCATTGAACAACTGTGAATGCATTGAAAAAGACCAGCTAAAGAAGGATTTCTTTTGTGCACACATCTTAGTTTTCTGCTTAGACAATGGAAACAGTTCTGTCTGAATTAATTTTCCATATGGAATCCGTGATTAAATTAGAAGCATTTAAATCAATGAATTTATAAACAATCCTGAAATTTTTTTTGCAGAAATAACTTATTAAATGGTATTGCCTGGAAACTGTTACCCAGCATGCAATAATAAAAATGGAGAACACTGAGACTAACTGGGGAGGCCTGTAAAAAATGCTCATGATACTTCTGTAATGTTTACTGTAATTTTTTATCTCTTATTTTTTGCTTTTCAAATACATACTTGCTGAAGAGTACCTGGAGGAGACCTTCTGTTCTTTGCACTTTCAGGTACTAATTAGAGATCCCTCCTGACTGGTGTGTCTCTTAATAATTAACTTAGTACAGTACTGAAATTTCCAACAAGTTTTCCATGGTTCTAGGAGTTAAAGACAAAAAGAGTTCACTGAGATTATTATTACTCAAGTCTTAGCACAGGTAAGATCTGTGTCTTCTTGTGAACTGGAATCAGATGTCCGAAGATGTTTAACTTTGGAGCTTGTCCCTAGGCCCAAGCAGAGTAAGATAAATCCATTAAATGTGAAGCAGACCCTTTTTAAAAAAGTAATCTGATGTAAGCTAAACCACAGGCGCTCTTAAATAACTAAGAATAAATTGATGAGCTGTAGCTGTTTGTTGATACAAGAGGCTGAGATAAGGCATATCAAAAGCAGGTTGTTAGTGAGGTCGTTCATTATGTTTATGATGCCTGTTTGGGCGGATCAGGGATCATTAGTAGGTATGATGTAGGTGGCGAAAGGTTATATGCAAGTAGTGGCAAATGTGATCTGTTCTGCATGGTCAGGGAACACAAAAAAAAAAAAAAAGAATTTTAATTCCGCCTTAAGCCTTTGCAGAGTAGAGACCAAATGTAGCTTTACGTAGGGAGGTGGAGTGAGCAAATCACTGTGCAAGGAGGCAGCTAATTACTGAACTTGATTGCAACTGCTAATCAGAGTCACAGGGAAAAAAAAGTGTTGGGAATTAATTAGGCAAGGACCTTCAGAACAGCAGCAGGAAGCCTCCAAGTGACCTTTATTTACAGTCAGTTAAACAGAAGTGTGACTAAAAATGCCAAGGAGCAAATCAGATTATTAATATTGATTGCTTAAAGAAAATGAATAATTTAGGAGCAGTCAGAATAAATATGCAGTGACAGAGATGAAAGAGCACAATGTACTGCCTTTCCAACATTCATCTATCATGCAGCAGTGCCCCTTCATACAGAAATGGAGAATTTCCACCATCACAAAACATAATTAGTTTCATGACCCAGCATGATTGCTGTATTGCTGTTACAAGGAGCTTTTTTTTATTATTATTATTTTCCCAGGGCAGCAAAATGTGGAGGGAGACACAAGCCTGCTGAACAGAAGCTGTACTCTTGGAACTTTCCACAGAGATCAAATTCAGGTGCTATGGGACTAACTTTTAGTTCTTTGTCAACAAAATAGCAGAAACGTAGTCTATCATTTTTTTTCAGACATGCTGTCAGAGTAACAATTTTAAGCAAAGCTTAAAAGCATCTATAAAATCTCTAAGTCCTAAATTCCCTCTCCTGCATGTCTGTACTCTGGGTTTTTTTCCAGTAATTTTTAGACTGATTATTTTTAATCTGTTCTCATTTTTTGCTTAATTTTGGTCTTGTATCCCAGTAAGTTGGCATAATTGGCTGCAGGCACTGTTGGAATAGACACTCTGTTCATTTTTGGTTGAGAGCTGTGGCATGATTTTTTCAAATTTACAAATTTAAATAAAAAGAATGCAATAAAATATAATCATAAAGTTAAAGTAGTATTATAGCACTGAAAGTATAACATAACAACAAAATAACTGTTTGTCCATGCGTACCTAATCAGTCCTGTTTTCATAACCTTATTTGAAAAGGAACCTGGGTATCACTAGTTCTATATGTGTTGTCCTATTTTGTTTAGGTCAGCTACTTCTCTTTTTTTTATTGTCTTGTCTCTTTTATTTTTCTCATTCTTTTTGAAAGAAAAGGAGACAAAGACATAATTAACCAGGACAAGTAAGACCACACAACTCTAAGACAAAATTTTCTCCCATCATTTTGCTGCTACTCTGTCCAGAGTAAAAGCACCTTGGATAAATCATAGGAAAAAATGAGCATTTAGAACATAATCCCACCCCCTCCCCATGAGAAGCACCTCTAAAAGGCAGCCAAATGTGAATGAACAATACAATCTGTGCAGAAAGGAAACCTGTACTGGTTATCCACAAATCCATATACAAACAATCCTGAGTAAGCACTGCTTTTCTTATGCAGGTTTGCCTTGCTAAATGTGGGAAGGTGTAACACGCAGTAAGGTAAGTAGGGGTACACTGAAATGTATAGTATTAGAAGCCATAAATATTTTAGTTTTAATTTTCTCTGCTGCCACAGAAATAATGACTTATAGATGAAACAATGAGTTTTCTTCTCAGGTAATTGTCTTTGGTTCAGCAGACTTTCACTATTTGCATTTAAGTGACCGTTTGGAGTCCCCCAAAAGTTACAGAAAGTGCTTCATTTCCCTGCTTTGGATATGTCTCAGTGAAACCAAGGGATGATGCCAGCAGATTAATATGGCAAAGTAAGTAACAGTGAACAAGGAAGTCATGGTTTCTGTATGAATATAAATGTATTCCAGCCTTGTACGACCTTACATACGTGAGTTAGGCTCATTGAATTCAGTGAAACTATTCAGATGAACAACCACTCACATATTGAACATTAGAATGATGACAGACTGTATCATACTACATTCACAGCACGGTGAAAGAAAGTGCTGAAATTCAGCTGGTCTATGTAGTTTTAATTAAGCCTCTACACACAGAGGATACTTTTCGTCAACAAACCAGGGTCCTCTTTTTTTCCTGTGGACCATAGAAACATTCACAACAGATGATGAACACACAAGGATACCCTTAACGCATGAATAATATTAAATCTGGCATCCAGAACTTGCCTTTGTAAATTAAATAGAATTATTTTCAATGCAACTATTTTTTATGAATGTCAGTGTAAAATTTTAGCTTGTGTGACAAAATCCCTCCTATATAGGAATTATCGCTCATAAAATGAATTAAATCCTGCTTTTAAGAACAGAGTATGTCTGGCAAATGGATGCTATTGTAAAGTTAGTTGCTTTATGACATGTGTAGCCTGACCTATATCCACCCAGACTCATGCCACCTTTGTGAGCCTCCTAATTTCTTGATCTCCATCAGACCAGAGAAAAACGTGTACAGAACGAGAGCGGATTAGATGAGTTTCGCTTTTATGTTAAGCATGGAAACATGCTTGGTGACCTCTTATCCTTGTCCTTTCAAAACCATCTCATTATAAAATCCACTGTAAAGTTTGAAAAAAAAAAAAACTTGACAGCTCCAGCTCGGGACCAGCACAGGGCTAGAATAGCAGGCGCCCTGCTGCTCAGGGCTTAGCAGCATTGGCAGCATGGTGTGGGAAAGCCGGCATGGCACTAGCCCACGGGATATGATACCTGGCTCCCATTCAGTCAGCACTGTTCATCTCTCGCTTTCATGAATGCAGTAATTATACTGGTTGCCACTTAAAAATCAGCATTTGCCAGGAGCTGTCACTGAACTGTGTCTGAAGCACCAGCGCTTTGCAGGAAACAACTGTGGTAACTGTGTGGTACCTGTTGACAAATGCTGCTTGTAAATGGCACCCACTGTAAGGAAGCCCGCAAAACATGCTCTAACTATACCAGTGGGAAGCACACCGTTTGTTTCTTCACATATCTTTTCCGTTCAGCCTTCCCTTAGTGTGTGAAATGTCTGTAACTTGAGAGAATTATAGGAGCTTCTTTGGAAGAGCACCTTGTGAAAGGTCCCTGTTCCTGTGTAAAAAATCATTAATCAGGGGATATTCGCTATTTCTTCTCTGATAACCCATTCCAGTATATTTTAAATTAATGTGTTTAAATTTACTTATTTTTTAACCACTATGCAAAGGAACTGACATGAAGGAGACACAGAGATATAATAAAGTACAAGCTTAGAACCTTAATCACATTAGATATCAAAGTAATACAATTTTTTATTGAGGTGTGTTAAAATTATTCTGGTAGTTGACAAACAGGTTAGTCATGGTTTATAGATGATATGAGCATTGAATGAGCTGTTATTTATTCTCATGTGTTGCCAATACACTTTTCCCTCCTTCCCAAAAAAGGGTGTTCTAATTTTCATTATGCCATGTGTTTATGCAGTTATTTTGGTACAATGAATCTGCATATTAAAGGAAAGAAGGAAAGAAAGGAAGGAAAGAGAGAAAGAAAGAAAGAGAGAAAGAAAGAAAGAAAGAGAGAAAGAAGGAAAGAGAGAAAGAAGGAAAGAGAGAAAGAAGGAAAGAAAGAAAGAAAGAAAGAAGGAAAGAGAGAAAGAAAGAAGGAAAGAAGGAAAGAAAGAAAGAAGGAAAGAGAAAGAAAGAAAGAAAGAAAGAAAGAAAGAAAGAAAGAAAGAAAGAAAGAAAGAAAGAAAGAAAGAAAGAAAGAAAGAAAGAAAGAAAGAAAGAAAGAAAGAAAGAAAGAAAGAAAGAAAGAAAGAAAGAAAGAAAGAAAGAAAGAAAGAAAGAAAGAAAGAAAGAAGGAAAGAGAGAGGCTCAAAATGTAAATATGCAAATATACTTTTCTCTGGTGCAGAGAAATGAGCCAAGCTCTTTTGACAGGAAAATCCCTGTGTAACAGGCCAAGACGCTGTCCTCAGTAGCAGAAGGGACAGGAGTAGAAGCTGGCTGAAGCAAGCAGGAGGGGAGGAGGCATGGAGAGACTCCTGCCTGCTTCTTCTGCCCCTGTGCCTGCTACCAACATTATGCTGTTGCAGCACTTGGACCACTGCACTTGGAAGGGTGGAAAGCAAGGAGGAGGGAGGCAGCAAGATGGGTCAACTAAAAATGCAGAATTTATACAGGGAAGAGCTATTGTTACTCCTAGAAATAGTTTTTTTCTCTGCTCTGTCCCTTCCTTGCCATTCAGTTAATCAATTTATGAAAGTACTTAAGCAAATACCTAAATCCCATGATATTTGAAACACGTGTCTCGAAATTAAGCATGTGTTTAAGTACCTTCCAAAAGTGGAGTAATAACAGAGCTTGGGGAATGCCAACATGGTTCATAAAGGAGTCCTACTCTTATGTGGTGGAAGGCTGTCATCACCATGGACTGGCCAGTTATCTGCAAGTTACCGTTCCTTTAAATGACCTCGGAAGAAGCAGTAACAGTGAGTGGTAAAAAGGTGCTGGCAAATGTGGAAACTGATTCCAGACATCCTGATTGGGGAACATGCTAACGCTGGAGCAAAAATTTTGATTATTTCAATGGAATTACTCCCCTGAATAATAATATCTCATATCCAAGTACTATTTGAAAAATCCTATCATGTTCAGAATAATGGTCTAATCCTGCATAATGCTGGGAATCCTTCAGACTCACTGAAATTTGTGCAATCACGCAATGTGTAGTGGATCAGAGTCTTTGTGAGCCAGATAAATGACAGAGGAGCAGAGCAGTATGTGTGCCAGTCTGCACATAACAGGCCGGCATAACCTAGTAGACAATTTAATCTCATCCATTTTCTGAAACCAGCCTGTATTATTGCAATGCTCTCTGACGTCGCACTGCAATAAAGTATCATCCTCAGAATGGGTACATGTTTCTGTTTTATCCTTTTGTTTGTACACAGATTAAAGTGTGATCCCCATTGACTGTAACCTATAATTGAATCAAGGATTCTGCCGCTGTCACAGAGAGCAGGAGTGGCGCTTGAGTGGTTTATGAGCATGAGTATCACATTCTGAAGATTAGACTTCATCTTTGATCTTCAGGCTGTGACCATGAATTTTCTGTTGATAACATATAGAAAGCAAAATAATGCAGATAATTATGAATGGAAGGGCTGGAGAGGCAAAGAAGTAAGCTGGGGATCAAAGACACGCTCTTTTGTTTTGAAACTTTGGTGCAAACCGGTCAGCTAAAATTATGGACGATTTTTACTAGTCATATTTTTTCACATGTATTTCACAATATCTGTTAAAATCTTTGGAGGGCAGATTATTGGATCCAAGTGAGTGAAGTAAACCACTTTGTTAGTCCTTTAAGCTTCTGAAGTCTCAGCACAATTTTGAATGAGGAAAAATTCTTTTTTCCTGCTTTTTACATGCGAGTCACAGTTTTCTTACTGGGTTCCAAAGTACCCGTGGTCTCAAAGCGCTACTGCACAGCTGCCACTACATATGTTGCTGCTGAAAGCTAAAACTTGCTGAAATAATCATTCCCAATATTTGAAGAGGATGTGTTTTAGGCACTGCTTGATGCATCTTGTTTCTTCAGGGAGCATGAAGTCACAGCACAAAACAGCAGCGACATCAAAAATGCAGGGCTGATGTGGAGTTTTGTTGTCCCTCCTCCCATCCCCATCCCAGTTTCTAGCAGTGTGAAGGTCTACAAAAAATTGCTTGCATCATAAACCTTTATTTCAAGGTAAGCGTTTAGATTGATGCTCATACATAATTGCCCATGCTGGTTATGAGAGCTGTAAATTTTTAATTTTGAAAAAAGGGCAATACAGGCACCACGGTGTAAAATGTTAAAAAACAAAACAAAGGAAGATGCACTTTTACACTATTTCATTGTCACATGATAAGAGATGCATAAAATATAAGATAGCAGGATCAATCATACATATAGGTAAGATTAAACAAGCCACATAATAACCCTGAGAGACAGCTGTCCTTCCCAATTCTTTCACTCCATCAGGATAAATAGCTGCAGTTCGGTTATTTGAATGATGCAAATCAATAGAACTCCACTGAAATCTGCAGCAGTGTTGGGGTTTTTTTTTCCCTGGATCTGGTTCTCAATAAAGTCTGGACCACTATAAAGTATGCAATGAAAAAGTAGCTCAATATGTTTTAAATTTCTTTCTATGCTCCTTTTTCTCCCTTGCACTTCAATACTGGTAGCTATGACAGACAGTGAGAAATGTTCAGAGATAGAAATGGAGTAATGAAAATAATCCTGTTCCAAATAGACAAAAGAACCAAAATAGACATCAAAAATTGACAGAGGCAGGGCAGAATATTTAGTTCTGATGGACCTCAGGCCTTAATTTGTCAGCAAAGTGGGACAAAAATTTTGAAGGTGGTGTGTCTGGTCCTCACCAGAAATGGGAAATATCTGGCTATTTTTGCAGAGTATACTGTTCTGATTTGGTGGCTAACCATGATATTCAGAAACTAACTTTAGTCACTGAGGGTGGAAAATTCCTGGCAGTGCCTGGTGGATCTAAGCCTGTGGTATTTTCACAGCCACTTGTGTTTTTGAATTAAAGCTGAAAGGTGCAATCCACACCTCTGCAAAGCCTGTGCAAGGCCTAGCAGCACGCAAGGGCTGAAAGCAGAGCTGCATGTGGGGTTTACATGGTGCTGAGGCTGCGTGACGCTCCACTGCACAGGGATGAATTTAATCCGAGGAGAAAAGGGCTACACGCTGTATCGCCAGTCTAGTCACAACGTGCTATTGAGGAGGACAATAATAAGGACACAGCATCTGGTGGAAGGAGGGACACAATTACTCCTCTTTCTTTCTCTTTCAAAGACAGCAGCTTTAATTCTCTTCTGACATCATTTTTTCTTTCTGATGCTGTAACCTTACAGTTTTCAGTGAGGCAAACCCAAGGTGTGCCAATATAAATGGAGCCAGCTGTAATTCAGCCCAGTGTGAACTCTTGATGTTCTTTGAATATGTAATTGCAGCTACAGGGATGGTGAAATCAAACTGGAGCAGAGAGCTGCCATCTGAAGACTGTGCCTCTTTACACCACCAGAATCTGTGTGGCAGAAAGGCTTTTCCGTACAGGCTCATGCAGAGCACAGAAAGCCTGCTCTGTGCATTCGAACCAGAGCTGGGAAAATGAGCTAACAAATGTTGCTCATGAATATTCATATGCATTTTCAAAGGAAAGAATTTATCCATGTCGACATCTCATTTATGTTTGCATTCTGCCAAAGTGTAATCATGAACAATCCAGTATGCACACAGTTTAAAGTAAATTTTAAATTAAAACAATGGCAGCTATGAAAAACTTGATTCTTTCATTGAAACTAGGTGCATATCACCCTTCCTGACATTTGCTCTATTTAAACAGAAAAGAGTATGGAGTGAAGATGCTGCCCAGGGTATCTTACTGGGACTTCTTACACCTGCAAAACGGTCTGCAGATCTCATGGGAACATTGCATTCTTTACTTGTCACCTGGAAAAAGCAAGAATTTTGGCTTATTTGAAAATGTATTTCCACATTTATCTATAACTGGAGATGCTATACGCACCAGATACTAGAGAGATTTAGAGTTTCCTAAATCTCAGAAATGGTCCAGTTTAATTATCAGGTAGAGATCAGCATCAATTCTTTTATTTTATGTGGTTTAATAAATATATCTCTGAGGAAGACTGTGAGTACACATTTTTGTGTGCAGTTGGCTTGTTCTTCCTCATACAAACTTCCCCTGAAGATTTCCAGCATTTGGAAGAACCCTGGCCTGTGCAGGGAACTAAAATATGACATTGTAAAAAAGGTCACTGACTGCAGTGGAAATATCTAACAGGAGATAATCTTTCAGTCCTTTCCTCCCCAAACAGGTCTTAGAGTTCTGAGAAGTTTTAGGAAAGCAGAAAATATAGTTTTATTCAGGAGGGTTATATCAGCCCCTACCACAGCAATCTGACAAAGAGTATTGTCTTGAATATGGTTATCTAAGAGTTGAAGGCAGTGTGTGCAAAGATTTATCTGCAACAAACCTTACTTCAAATCCATAGTCCTAGGACTCTATAACGTGACTCCTCTTTTATGGCGAGCAGCTGGAATAGGCACTGTAGTTCACTCTTGCTGTCTGTCAAAGAAATACTTTCAATTTTTCTTAACAAGCTGTAGGCATCTGCAAATTTTAAAAAAGGAGACTGAGAGAGAAGTTATCTCAATAAGCAAACTCCAAAATATTCCAAGGTTACTGCTGTATAATTAATGGCATTACTAAATGGAGCTGAAAGTGTAGAGTCTGCAAATGGCTAATAACAAGGATTAGATATGCACTCTCTCTTTCATTCATGTTCTTACCATTTCTTGTGAGCCTAATTGAAGTCAGGAGGGTTTTCCACATGACATTTTCAAATTCAGCTCCAATCAGTGGCAAAGAGTGCATGTGCCCTATGGAAAAACTTCTTACATGTATTTCTAGGGGGGGGGGGGGGGGGGGAAACCAAAAAAAAAAAGAAAGAAAAAAGAAAAAGAAAAGATTTCTTGCTTTTCTTTTTATGGATCAAAATTGCAGTAGGATATGTTACATTAGAAAACTGAGAAAAACGTTTTCATATGGGAGGACTGGCACAGTGGTTGTATGCTTTATTTCTCTCTAGGATTACATTCAGTAAGGTTTTATTAATGGAAAGAGCCGCATATTGTAAAATCCTGTTAAAGGTATCAAACTTTTTTCAAAGTCTGTAGAACAATGGAACACCGACAAACGCTGGAAAACACTTCTAAATGAATCCTTCTGGCATCGGATTATTCTGTGATAACAAAATCCACTTTAGCAAATAGGTCAGAGTACAGCTGTTAAAGGTAAGCAGCCTGACGCAATGGAGGTTATGGTTTTAAACACTATCAGAATTATTTTGGATTAATCACCTTCCTACCTGCTGCAGTAAAGGTTATTTATAGAGTGTGCTTAAAAAAAGAAGGAACCTGAATGTCTCTAATCTCCTACTAACCTTCTACAGTAAATAGCAAAGCACTAGCACTGTGTGCATTTCTGAATCCAGTTTTTAATTATACCTTTCCCATGTTTACATGAACTTTGGTTTGCTTTTCAAAAGCCTCACGGAACAATTCCTGCAGCTGACCTGTGTGTAGTGGTGAATTTCTCCATAAAGTGAGTATTGATGAGCTGAAAAGTTCAGTGAACAGGAAAATTCTGCTGCTTTTATTGCCAGTGTGACAGGTTACTTTATTACCATGCCTTTCACAGCAATTTAACAGTTGCCCTGGTAACGGATTCAGTGAGGTAATGGGATCAGAGGCATTAGAGGAGAGGAAAGGCTAGCGACGAGAGAAAACCATCTGCTGGCTTATGTTCTCGGGGCTGTTTGCTCACTAAGAGCTCCTGACAATCATTGTACTTGGATGTAAATGAGGCAGGTTAAACCACAGGCCTGCCCTATTTAGCCGTACTCTGGTGATTTGTCTTTCTAATTCTATTGAAATAATAATCAGGATTTGTTTCTGATTAATTAACTAACCTTTTGGTAAAAAGATTAGATAACGAAATTGCTGCCTATTCAGAGATAATGAGATTTTTATTACTCTGTCAAAGGGAAAAAAAAAAAGAAAGTACATTTATGTGTCACTAGCCACCATGTCACGGGAGGAAAATAAAGATCTAAATCTTTATGTCAGGCATTTATTTCCTCCACAGATTAAGTGTATATTGAACTCCATGGGTGCACATCATCTTGTTTAAAACATTTCAGAAGAGCTTTTAAAACACCAAATAAAGTAATAAACACGTTTAAACCATGATGCATTTGGCATTAATTTGTTTCAAAAAAATGTCTCCTAATGGAAGAGAAACACCTGACGATTCAGAAATCCACCTGTACTGTGTGGGTGTATTTATGTAAGTGCAAGAGTGTGAAGAAAGCAGTAAAATTTCAGTATGAGCACTTTAGAGTGACATATGGAAATAAACTGCTTTTATATCTTGCAGTAGAGATATGCCTGATACAGTAGTTATAGCAGAAAATTCATTTATATGTAGGAGCTTTGCCTGGGTGTGTGAAATACCACACAGGACACAGGAAGATGATATAATAAAATAACAAATCATAACAAACTATGGCATTTAGAGTGTCCTCACAAAAGGCTCCTGGAGAAGAAGCAGCTGCAGCCCTCGGCAAGTGGCCCAGACCTGCAGAAGGCTGCCCACCAGATCTCAGGTTGTGGGGGTGCAGCCTGGCCAACACCTGCCTAACAGCATCTTACGCCTTGCCACTAGGAGACCAAAAACACCTTAAAACTTGCTCCTGGAACCACAAAGCCAGTACAGCTATGAAACATATTAATTGTGCATTGGCCGCATAGCTGTGGAGCCATCGGGCATGCCTTGCATTGTGCAGTAGCGGTGTAAATGCAAACCCTTGGTGATAGAAATGTGATGAGTGGACAGCATTTGCTGTGCCAGGGAGTGTCCTGCAGCTTACCCGTTACAAGAAGAACTGTGAGCTTTGCTGACTGTCAAGTCACTAATCGTGATCTGTAAATTAATAGATCTCTACAAAGAATTGCAATGAGAATGTTTTCTGTCACGCATACAAAGCAAGAGGAAATATAGGACACAGCAGAGCATTTTGTTGCAGTGGAGTTAATGAATGCACTCTCAGATTTGAGGTGACACTTACATTGGTGGTGTTCGGTGTGCTTCATTACTTTTACTTTTACACGTTAACATGAAAAGTTCTCATACGCTGAAATTCCCTGCTTCTCCCCAGCAGTGTATATAGCTGAAAGCCAGTCAGAAGCACGACCCAGTTAGAGAAAATATCTTTGCTAAAGAGATCTAATGCTGAGCATGTTCCTCGCCTGTTCCCCCACCTCGGAGTTTCCCATTGGTGATTACCCAGCGTGGCCAGCATTCCTCCCTTCCCACCCGGGCTTTCCAATGTTATAGCCCTGACAAAAGATGTGAACAAGAGAGCTTTCTTCTACCAACAGAAAATTATTTCCCTCCCACTGCCCTCCAAAAATTCTTACTGCAGGCTTCTGACCCTTGATAACTGAAATCCCTTGAAAGGCAAGCAAGCCTTTTTGGCATAGTACCAGTTGTAAAGCTTTTGCTCTCCCTCTCTCTTTCCCCTCCCACCACATAAAATTTAGGTTTAATATTAGTAATTATTATTGAAATTAGAAAAACGTTATCAGAGGATCTCAGCTAAGGAAAATAACGATAGCTTTCCTTTTTTCCAGACGATGACATCTGTAGTTCTACATTTTCATGAAATGACTATACTTAACAAAAACATTACTTCATTTTCATGGTATTTCTTTTGTGCCTAGAAGCAACCCTGTAATTGTTCACTTCAATTACAACATTACTATTTTAAACTGAAACCCATTTTATCTGCATGCCAGCTTTTTATTTGTTTTACCAACTATATCTATTTCCATTACTGCAAGGCTGGTGGTTTGTCTCAAGAGGAAATCAAATCCATTAATTCAGAAATTTCAAGCACGGCTGCCTCTGCCATAAGCAGCATTTCTTATGCTAATAGCAAATGTGCTGAGCCTGAAAAGAACTGACACAGCTCTGTTTTTTATCATAACTTAAGCATTTATGTAAAAAGGCAAATCTAATAGTACTAGGAAACTGTAAGTGCTATTATATATAATTCACTTTACTGAGATCTGCATAGGACCTGGTGCGTGCAACAGTGGTTTAAATCATGCTGTTTGTGGCTTTAACTCACTTGACATTTGGGGTCTGATTTTGATCTTGGTTACCTCCATGTAAACCATGCCATCATTCATCTGACAACAATAAAATTATTTCACATTTAGCCCAGGCAAATGGAGATCAAGTCATGTTCATCTTACTTAAGGTGAAATCCTCTATCTTTGGAAAGCATGTGTGTCTACAGAAAATGCATTATAGAAGTCGAACATCTTTTTTCTCCAGCCACAAAAATAGCTATTTCAAAGGTAATTTAGGTATTTCCAGGAAGCTGCACACTCCCAGCACCACACAGAAATAAATCCAACCCCCCTTCCCACTGCCTCCTCATTTAATGCACTTAGTCCTGTTGTATCACATGGGCTGTGTTCAATTAGATAGCTTAACAAGATAAACTCTGACTTTGACCCAGAAAAAACAAACCAGATTGCTGCTGAGTTCTACATAAGCTTTTCCAGGCATTGTGACCTGTTTATGTCAATGAAAAATGCAAGAGATCCTTATCGTGAGGGCCGAATTAGTTTCTGAGGGTTTGGGGTTTTTTTTGAGTATATGTGTGCACAGACAGAATGTACAGAAAACAGTGTACCGTTCTTGCTCTTCGTTTTTGCAGCAAAACCCTTTAGTGCTGTAAATCAGATCTCATTGGGAGATCTTACACACTGGCCGCCGATAAGCTGTTGAGAAGCAGACAGGGCTTTTAGGAATTGCTGAACCATGAAGCTGACCTGCTTAGTGTTTTGTTGTAGGCTATTAAATCCAGGATTGGTGTTTTAAGACGATTCTGCTTTCTTCTTCCTTTGGCCTGGTTAAGCAACTCTACCCCCATCTCATTATTTAGCTGATTAAAATAAAAACTAGAATGAGAAGCCTGCTGTTTGAAAATCCTGCCTTCACCCATCAAATTAATGAGAGCGACTTATGCTGACATAGTTTATGGCCTTAGCAATTTGACACTAGTTTTGCAACTAATAGAAGATTTACTAACTGTACACACCACTTTGCTTTGGTGGCAGTGGAATGGTATTCTTTTCTCCAAAACCAAGCTCTACATCTTTTGTAAACATGCATTATTTAGTTGCCTCATTGTAAATGGATCCCGGTTGGGTAATACTGCTTCTTCCCACTAGCATATTGACAATTATGCACCAAAAGACCCAGAGAAAAGATTATATTTCAGCTGGAGTGCTCTCTTTTTCAGCTTTTTCAAGTGTTGTAAATATGTTTTACACTGTACCTGTTACTGTCTAGTTAGAAACATGCTGGTTCTTTGCACATCCCTTTCATACTGAGAAAGAAATTAAATGTGCTGTTTTATTTTTCCTGTGTTTGATGAGTGTTAACAAGTCCAGCATTTGAGAAAAGCCAAACCAAATAAAGCTCTCTAGCTGTTGCTACTAAGTAAAGCAAAAGCCACCTGGTGACTATGTTCACTGGGGGTTCATTCCTTGTGTGACTGAAAGAAAGAGAACGAGAGAGAGAAAGGGACTTAGATACACATGGAAGTAAATCCCACTGAATCACATTCAGGAGATAAAATCATAACATGTATATGTTGTATATATATGCAAGCAAACATATGTCCCAGATTCCTCCCAGTGTGAACATTAAGCCATCCAAATTCAGGGAGGGGAAGAAAAGTGTTTATAATTAAAGGTCACTCTGTCCTGCAAAGTGCATCTCCATGGTCAATTTTTTTGAAGTTTAACATATTTGTATCACAAGTATGTTTTTAACCCCATTTTATTTAGAGCTCTGATGTCAGTTCAACTCCCATTGGGGCTGTTTTCATATGACCACTGTTTATTTTGGGACTCTTACCATGATTTGAAGTACTTGAGCTTTTATCATAATGGTCTTATTTAATGAAGCTCTCTGGTTTTAGTTTTCCCAGAGTCAAAAAGGAAAGGTGTGAGAAGCAAATGAATCACAAAACAATAGGGCCCATCACGCTAGAATGAAAAAGGAATAAATTTGTATATAATATACGCAAACAGTTATGCTTTCCAGGAAGGAAAACTAATTACTCTCCAACCTTTCCCCCTCTCTGTTAATCTATTGTTCGTATTTAATTACTTATTCATTACTTTTAAAACAGACAAAGGATAAAACTGAAAATTCAATTCCAGTATTATGGCCACATCAGAGGTTTAGGATTGGTTCTCTTTATAGTTTCAACAGCTGTGCATGGGACAGATTGTATTTCCCACATTCTAGGTCAGCAAAGTTTGTTTTCCTACATGTATTTTATAGGCTTACATTTCACTATAAGCCTTATGTGTGCATTCAGCCTTGCGGTGATGAGCAGGCTTACAGGGCAGTCAGATCACAAGCTTAGAGGTTTGTTGTTTGGTTTTTTTCAAACAGCATGCACACCACTGCTGCTCAGTTTGGTGCTGTGTCCTATCTGCAAAATAGCAAAATAACAACACTAATAGAAAAGAACATTATTTACTGCTGTGGGACTGCTTCCCCTCTGCCTGGAAAAAGGAACATAGTAGTTTATTACTGAGAAATCATGTGAGGTTACTGCAGGAAAACCTAGATTATTTCCGTGGTAATTACTGATTTCTAGTACCACGGCTATAAATAATTATGCTAATAATATGTAAACCACCTGCCTTTAGAATAGCAACAGTTTCTCAAAATGACTTTTTCCAGTTTAGATACTGTATTCCTCCATTAATCATCTGTCTTCTAACTAACATTTACTATTTCAGAAATGATCTATTTAATCCAAAACGTAATTTTAAAAATAATTTAAATCATAAACAGGATAATAAGACTTCTTGACACTTTTTCAGACATATTATAAAAAGAGAAAGCTAGTTTATAACTCAAGGATTCTCCTCCTAAAGTATCTCACATTCTAGGTGGGATTCAGTTTATGATTTTAGTCATCAAAAGAACAACATCCTGTCTGGGACATCCAGTTACTGGAAAAGACATGGATGTTTCCAAGAGGAGGTTTATTCCCTGTGTTTTTCCTCCTTGGTTACAGATGGAGACAGGTTAACTAGCCTACAGAAGACAGCTAACTGTCTGTTACTTCTGTTTGGGAGTGAATCGCTCTTTCTGTGTTACCTAGGGTAGGAGAAATGCCGTGTGACTCAAATAGCTTTGGGAGGGGTATATGTGATTATTAGCTTATGATGAACTGAACGAATGCATTTGTGGTGCCTATTCTAATATAAAATCTTTATTTCCCCTTATTCTAACCTTCAGAGCTCATAAAATATTTTTTCTAGTCTAGCTACAACTCCTGATAAGTAGTGCATGAGGATATCAGTTTGCTCAGTTGGTCAGCGATGGCCAGTCAACTGTAAAGCTATTTACATGATATCTGAGGGGTCTGTTCTCAGATCAGTGCACAAACAGAATTCCCATTAACAGCAATACAAGTTATGGGCAGGCATAAAAGTAAAGAAACTCCCTAATTAGAAATAATGAAACACCAGACTGTTGTAGTTCTGAAAGGCAGTGGTGCCCATGTTCACTTTGATATAAAATGAACACAGCAACTAAAAATGAAACATTAAGCTCATAAAATGGGGCAAAAGTAAGTTCCAGTCTGAAGTACTATGCAGCCCTACATGTAGCCTTTTCATGAAGATGTGTGCAGATTTTAACCTCCTTCTGCAAATATCTGCTTTACAAACATCCATTTTGCAAGATTAATTGGGAAAAGATATATGTGGACTTGAATATGTCTCCTATGTTTAACATAAAAACACATGAAAGAAGAAAACCTAGGGAATTTATGTCAGTACACTGGGAGCTCCTAGCTGTTTACTGTCATCCTGATACTGCTGAAAACCATGCTGGATAATGCCTTTCATAAAACCACAGAACATAGCTTTAAGTTAGCTCTTTTATTTGTTTTTATCATCCCAACTACTTGTTTTGGAGTGCTCCTCTGGAGACCCATTTCCGCAGGGTTGCCATCATATGATTTCCTAAACTACTTATGGTCAATTTATGCCTATTTATTTCTACTTTATCTTGAACATTTCTTTTTCCTCAGTGGTGTTTGATGTGTACTGTATTTAGTGTATTTGCAGAATACAGCCTTCGTGTCTTAGGCTGAGGAAGCCAATTGCTTTTCAGCATTCTTGTGTTAGGTAGACTGTCCATTTTTATTGTGCATCAAGAAAATGTTATTTTCAAGGCCATCCTAGAAGAATGAATTAATTTTGTCTAAACTTATCTTCTGGGAATATGGGTTCAGAATTGTTTTCCAGATAAAGTCTCACCATTGCTTTGCAGATTAATACTATTTCTTTTGCAGGAATATATTTTTAAATACATTAGGTTTTAATTTGCTTTGTTTCACAGACAGTTTGTATTAGTAACTTGTAGTCATTCTCTGTTTAAATAAATACTTACATCTCTTTGTTCCTTCATTTGTTTAAAACTGGTGAGCCCATAGCTTGTCACAGAAATTCTTGTTGTCTCCAAGTGCATGACTTTGACTATTGTACCCTTTTTCTTCAGATAATCAGTCCTCAGAGTAAGCCAGTTTGTTAATGAACTTACTGTGCAATGACAAATTCTTCCTAATTTGATCCTCTCTGAGGTATGCGCTCCAGTTTGGAATATATTGCTTGGAATATTATACCAGTATTATTTACAGAACTATTAAATGAAACCAGCCCAAAGACAGCTCTTTTAGAACAGCCCAGGATATCTTCTTCTGGCCCAAAGGCTCTTTTCAAACAACCTGTGTATGTTTCCCTTTATTCAGCATCTTGGTGTTCTTATAGTTCTTGTGTCTCTCCCCAGAGAGATAGTTTTAAACACGGTACGGTGTTGCATTATTTTGGACTTTACTGAATTTTCTTACAAACTGTTAAGAAATTCCACTGTGTTTGAAATTATTAGATGTTGAACAAAATCTTGGTTTTGGATATAGGTTGCTCACTAACACTTGACTGAAAATATTGTTTGTATTGATTATTTCAGTATCTAAAGCCTGAACAATTGCTTATATTGTTATGTTCTTTGACTACACTGAATTCTTAGAAGTATATTTTGTGAAAAACTTACCACTACTGATTTGAAAAGTCTCTTCATAAATATTCAACAATAGCTGCTTAAGCTACTGTGTTTCAGCACATGTGACTGCTGGACATTTGTTCTGTTGTACTAAGATGTCTAAAATGTCTGCAGAAAGCGCAAAACAAATCATTTAGAAACAGTCAAGGGAAATTTTCATTATAAATTGTCTATGAATTCTTGGAATAATTTTAAGAGTATTAATTCACTACTTTAGAGCCATTGATGGGAATAAGGTAATAGTAAGTTTACATCTATAGAAAACCTTCGGTTTTGCTTCCCCTTGGGAAACGAGAAAACCCAAGATTTTCTGCTAAATTAAAGTGGCTTATCTTGGCAAACATAAATCCTAGTGCCTGACAGGAAAAGAAAGTGTGACAGGCTGATGGCAAGGCACTTTTTACAGAGGGCATGGGAGGGGGAATCATTTTGTTTCATTCAGATCCCATCTCATTACACACCTTGGGTTAGTAATATTTTTGAGAGGAGGGCTTCTAAGCAAGCACAGTACTTGTTTTCTACCTTTATTCATACATTTTATTTCTGTGGGTCATCTTTGACTTAATTAAGGGCAGTTTTAGCTGTAAATACAGAATATTACACTGAGGGACTTTTGTTTGGGAAACCTAACAACCGTAAATCCTGACCTCAGAAGAAGCTAAGTCATAAACAAAGGAGACAGACTTCAGGATCCAGCTGGAAACAGAAGACACGATTCCTTTTTTAGACTTCCACCACAGATGGGTCAGCATTGGGAGAACTGCATAATCCCAGTGTTACTAAGCTTTGTGGTAGTTTTCTAAAGAAAATACATTTATTTTAGCAGTCTCTTCCACAGTAAGATTAGAATTGCTGGTCAAAATATTTTTTTTATCTGTTATATAGTCTAATGGTTAACACCCATGACAAGATGTGTCCTTCACTAATAACATTTCTATATCTACAGTAGACAATGCTTCCTAAATACATCATTCTTATTTCTCTACCATTAAAGATAAAGTTCTTTAACAAATAGATTTTTTTTAAAAAAGCAGCAAAAAACTCTTTGCTTTTCAAGGAAAGCACTTCTCAAATAATTAAATAATTAAATAATGAAATCCCTTGAACTACCAGGTAGTGTTTGCTTGGTTCTTCCGCAATGAGGAACTGAATAAAATTTTCATAGCCAAATCTAGAAGCCATGCCCATATAAGGAACCTTAACATGCTCTTGGCAGATGCCCAAATCCCTTGCTAATGCAGAAGGAGTGTTTAGAGGAGAAAAGATCACGGGAAAGAGGAGGAGATATTCAAGCATGTGAAGGGCAGAAATAAATAATTAACCAATGTCTTCTATTTTGTCTCTTTTGGTCATATCATGTCTTCTGTATTTCATTAGAGGGTAAAACCATGTCCGTTTATTAATTATTTATTAACTTAGAAAATTTATCCATACTGTTCCCATAGCCTTCATAGTCAATGAAGGCAGTGATGGGTAAATCCCCAATAAGCACAATTTCTGAGTACTATGTACTTTTGGCAACTAGTTATATAGTCTAAACTTTTTGAGAACTCAGCTTTCCCTGCCTTTTTCCCCTTATTACACAACAGCAAGACCTACAGCATCAACGTTATCCATTATTTCTAGTCCTTTAAACCGTACAAGCGAATGTGTTTCTGAGATTTCACCAGCCCTGATCTTACTAATTGCTCTGAGCAAACACTGCTTGCTTTATGCTGTTCATGACACCTAATGTTATGCAAGATTAACACTTCTTAGCCTTTGCAAGGTTTGTTTTTGTTCCTCTCTAGTTTTCTGGTGTGACATTGTTTAGGGGAAAGCATAATAAAGGCTTTTTACAGCTGTTGCTATGCTTTTGTGTAGTCAGGCCTTGTGGAAAAGCTTTTTTTTCTGCTTTGATCAATATATACTATAGTTATCACCTGGGAAAGATTTGAGAAATTATGTCAAAGGCAACCAGTTGGCATATTTGCATTTAGAGTCTTCACTGATATCTCCATTGTGTAAGTGCATAAAGAAATCAAAAACCTGACTTCCTTAAAATGGACTGAAGGAAATATCTCTTAGTCCTGGATGCTTTCTAGAAAGTTATGCTTTATCCAAGTGCAAGGTCCTGCACCTGGGTCAGGACAACCCCCGGTATCAATAGAGGCTGGGGGATGAAGGGATTGAGAGCAGCCCTGCAGAGAAGGACTTGGGGGTGCTGGTGGATGAAAAGCTGGACATGAGCCAACAATGTGCACTTGCAGCCCAGAAGGCCAACCTTATCTTGGGCTGCATCAGAAGCAGTGTGGCCAGCAGGTTGAGGGAGGTGATCCTACCCCTCTACTCCCCTCTGGTGAGACCCCAGGTGGAGTGCTGGGCCCAGCTCTGGAGCCCTCAGCACAAGAAGGACATGGAGCTGTTGGAGCAGGTCCAGAGGAGGCCACAAAAATGGTCCAAGGGCTGGAGCACTTGTGCTACAAGGACAGGCTGAGAGAATTGGGGTTGCTCAGCCTGGAGAAGAGAAGGCTGTGGGGAGACCTTATTGCAGCCTTCCGGTACTTAAAGGGGGACTGTAAGAAGGATAGGGGCAACCTCTTTAGCAAGGCCTGTTGTGACAGGCCAAGGGGTAATGGCTTTAAAGTAAAGGAGGATAGATTTAAACTGGATATAAGGAAAAAACTTTTTACAATGAGAGTGGTGAGACACTGGCCCAGGTTGCTGAGAGAGGTGGTAGATATCCCATCCCTGGAAACATTCAAGGTGATGTTGGACGGAGCTCTGAGCAGCCTGATCTAGTTGAAGATGTCCCTGCTCACTGCAGGGGGGTTGGAGTAGATGACCTCTAAACACCCCGTCCAACCTAAACCATTCTATGATTCTATGCTTCTTACAGTGCATTGATGTGAGTCCCAGCCCAGCAAAGTTAGTGTAGCATCATAGCAATGGCTGTCCTTTCTTAAAGCCCTGCACAATGGGAAGTTGGTCATTAACTACTTCAGTAGTACCACAACACTCTTACAGCAATGCACCCCAATTTACCTTCTGCCCAGAATTATAAAAAGATAAGAAATAGGCAGAGGAGCAGGCTGTAATAATTGATGTTAGCTGAAGACTTTTCCAGGCTGTGGTAACTGTTTGCTGTTTTCTTGGCTGGAGACCAGCTGATGATCCTTCCAGCCCCCTGCACCGAGGGCAAACACTGATGTACATTTTTTATTATTTCTTTTTATGCTGCTCAGACCAGTAGAATGATCCCAGCTGCAATTCCCCTTTATGTCCTTTTTTTCTTTGTGTTCTAAATCAGCTTATCTCAGTGATATTCTTCATTCAAGCATTCATTTAGTTCTGCAAGAAAACTTAAAAGCAAAACTAGCAAGTAGATATGGATGCGTTCTCACCACTCTTTCGTAAGTCTTCAGAAAGCCCAAAGCTTTGGAAGACTCCAGTGACTGCTGATCAAATCTGTCTGTGTCCAGGTTAGACCCACCTTTGCATGAGCAGGATTAGTGCAGTGTCAGAAAGACTTGTGGCTCTGTTATGCATGGCCTCACATATCCACATGAGCCATTTGCCTGAAGTCTCGTTCCTGTAAACCCACAACTTGCTGGTTCCTCCTCTGAAGTGGGACATTTTCCTCTCTACTCCAAGATACAAAAGCTAGTAATACTGGCTTGAATGGGCCTGCCCCAGAATCTTGGATATTAGAAATTCAGTCTTCTCAGCAGCTGTCCAAGAAATGATCAGAAACCTGCCTGAGCCTTTACTGCAGCTAGGATTCCTCTGGATTCTTGATACTTCTAATCTAGTTCTAAATACAATTTCCAGGCAGCAGGAACCATAACTAATTTTGGTTTGCTTGTTTTGTAATTAATAAATACCTACCCTTTTATTGGGACACAGCTAAATGAGCATATCCAGGTGCTCATCACCAGTGAGAGTGCAAGAACAACCACACCTCTGTGCCTGTTTTGGTAATGACAGTATCACTAGTGATCACAGGAACCAGATACCTATGCAGGTCATTTAGCCCAGTCTCAGCCATGGTCACTGTGCATGCATGTTGAATAGATAATTCTGCAGTCTTCTCCTGTTCCTGTTTTTTTATATGTATACCACTTCTATAATATTTTTTATTAAATCTTTGTCCTCATTTACATAGTAGAGACTTAACGTGATTAAACCATTCAGCTCACAACCTTCCAGCCTGAATGCATTTTATCTTTTTATTTGATCTCTGATCAGGCAACTACTGTCTGGATGTTTTCTAATTCTTTCCTAGTAGGTTTTCTAATGTAATTTCTTCTTTAAAAAAAAAAGATTTAAAAAAAAATGAAAGGACAATCCACCATTTGCTCTTTGCAACCTTCCCCTGTCTGGGTCCTCCACTTTGGAATTCATGAGTGACAGGGAGCAGTAATAATTCTTTCTCTTACTTGAGCAAGCTGGTTATGGGCATATAATATACAGTTCTTCAGGTTTTTTTAATAATTCCTGGTCCACAACTACAGAAAGCACAACCAAGTGCATTTTGGCACACTGAGAAATACCGATCTAAGCATTTTTGAGTCACTGTGTTAGAGACCAGCCATGTTAGGGTTCTGCACTCTCACACCAGCTGTGAGGGAAGTGAACATGTGTGACCTTTCATTAGCACAGTTCAGCAATGAGTGGGCCTTTCTCAGTCCTCCTCACTCATACAAGAAATCTTAGTGCAGGGTAGGAAGAAAGGACTGAAACTTCTATCCCAAACATATTTCTTCTTGCAGAGTTTGTAAACAAGTGAAAATAACACTGTATATATGGAAATATTAGGAATATGTCTCACTGCTTTAAGATTGACCTACAACATATGTATGAACATTTAGGGTCTTCTAAATACCATGATCTCATTCAGATTGATGGAAGAAAAGAGCTGTGTATAATTCATTTGTACGTTTGCTGCAAGTTTTGGGGAAAAAAAAATCCTCCATAAAGGATTTCCAGATATTTATATTTTTAAAACACTATATTTTGTGACTCTCATTGGAAAGACCAGCCAAATATGTTATCTTGATTTCTTGAATATTGCATATTACATATGGATTATGATCCTTTTCAAGGGTAATAATTTACTGTTACAGATGTAGATTAGAAATAATATATAAAGATACGTAAGCACACATTTAAAACATTTTTATTGATACTAGATCTTTCATTTGAAAGATCTATATGTTCATATTTTATCTGTATATATCCTTTCTCCTAGACTAAAAGTTGAGGGATTTTTAACTTTATTATAGATAAAATTTTATAAGGTTCTAGTCAGGAATATATGTAACTGTTATAGTAATGATATATATTAACTACTGACTCTACTGATCCACCACTGGGAATCAGTCTGACATATAACTTCTAATAATTATGTTTTGTTGCAACTGTGCACTGAGTGTCATACCCTTTTAGTAAAATTGGCCCATGTTTTCACGTTATATTTATGCGGTGAGTAGCAGTTCAAAAAGTAGCACATCACAGATGACTGAAAGACAGAAAATTTGTACCTGCTAAATGCATAATCAGAACTGTAGACACGTAAGCCTCACTGAAAGCTCAATCTTGCAAAAGCTTGGTGTTTATTATTGTGAAAATCTGGCAGATAAATTTTGCCAGATCCTGTCCTATTTCTGGTGTTTCACTCTGTTTAAGAGAATCTCTGACAGTTCTGGATGCTTCTTCCTAAAAAATGGGCACTTCCAAATAGTGAATGATGGATTTCCTAGTGGAGATCAGAACAGAAAATGGGAGTAAGGATTTTGCAACATCTACCCTGCAGGCCCAAATTACTTTGCTTCATGGAAAATGCATGGGGGAAGGGGGGTGGAAATTGCTGTAAAAGATTGGAAGTATTAATAAAAATTGAAAGTATTAGTAAAAATTATGAAACTACAATTTTGCCATACCAAGAAATTCAGCATATTAGTGAAAGCTAGAAGTGGGCAATGGTAGAACAGTACCTGTATTTTAACCAAGGGGTGAAGGTAGTTTGTGGACAGGAACAGAGAGTGATCTTTCTAAAGTAGAAGATTTTATTCAGTACTGTGTAAAGGCTTAAATAGATTTTTGTGGAAAAACATGGTTAAGGGCATGGAGGTATATGAAAATAATAAAATGCAGTGTAGTTTTATGAAAGGTAGATTGTGTGAGACTACTTTGATTTATTTTTTTTTTATATAAGATAACTGATTTCGTTGACAAGGTTAATGCAGTGGACCTAATCTATCTTAATTTAAGTAAAGTGTTTCCTATAATATCTTATAGTAAATCATCATGTAAGATGGAGGTGATGGCCATTAATATGGGAATGATGAGTGGGGAAGAAACTGAAAGGGAAACTGCAACAGCATATACTTAGGGGAGAATTATCTGCCTTGTCACTAGGCAGATATTTCTTTAGAATATTCAGAATATTCTGTTTGTATGGTGTGATTTCAGGCTAAATAGTAGACTCGTGTAGGTGAAATATATGGATGATGCATGCTGACTGCCGCATTCCTGGCAGCAAAATAAAGGAACGTATCATCTATAAAAGGAATAGAACTGGGGAGGAGCCACAAACAAGAAGCCTTGTTTATGCAATGGCCTTTCTTTCCAGACACTGTGATTCTGTGCAGAGGAGGTTTAATGACCCTCAGCTCTGCCCTGTTGCCATTCACATTCCCTTGCTCACAGGTGTTCCTTCAAGCGCTGCAGCACCTACCAACCCATTGGTGTCCTCCTCCTAAACCCAGAAACAGAAGCTGAATTAAAAGCATCTCTGCCTACTCACACTAGCATGAACTGCATTCACAGTACAAAAGTCCCTAAATTTAGACCCATTCAGCCTTTGCTTCTTCTTCACATAGGAAAGTAATATTGTACGTCTGCTTCTCACCCCCAGATTTACAGAAGAAGTGGGGGGTCAGTGCACTCCCGGCCCCAGTGGCAGGGAAGACCTGGTACACATCTTTTGGGTCACACCTCATTGTACTGTTGTGTCCAGTTCTGGTCACTTATATTCAAAGGACTTAAACCAGAAGAAGTACAAAGGTCTAATATATTAGGAAAACTTTGAGTCTGTTGAGGATGAGGGATTAAAAACAGGTTGTCATGCCTAACGTACAAAACCAGGGACTGGAGGTGGGGAACAACGTATATTAATTCTGTGTATTTCTGGGATGTCTAACAGTTTAAATGAAAAGTTAGCACAAGTCCAAAGTAGGCAGTTATGAATTTGCCATAACTATGTTTAAACTAGAAATGAAAATATTTCTAACCATCAGATGGTTACTTTCCTTTCACACAGGAAAGTGGAGCCATAATACCTTCAAGACAGACTTGAAAGTTGCATGGAAATGAATCTATGCCACAATAACAGTGATCTTTCAGCTGTGTTGTGGTACATGGGAAAAATAAGATCGTTCAACCTAAGTGCCTAAAACAATTTTAGATGCTCTACATTATCAACAGAATCTGCATGAGACTGACGTATATAACAGCAGATCCTCATATTTTCCATGTGGCAATTGGAAACCCTCAGGGTATTACAGGGCAGCTAAATCACTCTGAGGACATTTTGGCTCTTATTTTCCACTGGATGGACAGATCTGCTGGCATCCCTAAAATATTTTGTAAAGAAATATGATAACAGATTATTGTCTTTGAGACATATTTACTATATAGATTTTTCTGGTACCCTATGGTAGAAGAAAAAGGAATTATCTCCTCATTTTCTCTTTCTCTCCCTCTTCCTCCTCCTCTCTTCCCTTCCTATCTATCTCACAGAGTTTCCAGGAGGATAAGTTTTTCCTCTTTTGCATCCAAAAACTGATCTTGGGCAGAGCCAGTGTATTGGTATTCCTAAGAATGTCAAAAATCTCTCAGGGTTTGAGCAAGATTTCAAGACAAGGAGGACTTTTCTCAAATGGAATTGGTTGGGTCCTTTGGGATTTCTCCAGCTTTCTTTGAAGCACAATACTCCACATACTTTCTGCCTCACAGGGGAAATTTAGCTAGTGGTCTCCTGGTTACCCTGGGGACCAAGGAAAATTGTATTCTTTTTCTCATTTTCTTTGCCAGGCACATTCTAGTAATTCTTGGTGTTGATCCCTTGAAGTTTTTAATTTGTCATTGTTGATGATCTAAATGTCATGCTAAGAAAAGCATTTGCATGTCAGGAGCAAGCAAGATGCACATTCTTAGGGCATTTTGGGAAGATGCCTGTAGACCACTGGACTCAATGCCTAGGTAGTCTCTACTAGCCTGTGATTACAGCTGCCTGAAGCATTTCATGAAGCACACTTCCAACACTATATTTCCATATTCAGCAGTTGGTTGCACCTTACTACTGTGCAGTTAATGCAAAACCCAACCAAATAAGTTGACAAAAGGCAGCTAGAATAACATACAAGGAAATACAGTTCTCCCACATGAAATTTGCACTAAGTTTAATTAGGATTTGCGTTCTTTGTGATCCAAATCCAAATTCCTCATGACTTTTATTACCTAGTAGAATTCATTGTGACTTTGGTACATTTTTTACCTCTGCTCTTGATTTTTTTTAGTGTGGAAAACAACTGCACAGCATTTAAATCACTCCCTAGTCGTGTATGCATCATAGTGATATGTACAACTTGACATTTGCAGAGTCCAGATGTCCATCTTCCTGGATGATGCTCTCAACATTGACATAAAGGTATTCCTTTCTCTTCTTCGTCCCTGTTGGCAGATGTCTGTATCTGTGTCTTAGGATCACATCTGCTACCCCCTGTCAGTATCACTTTCTTAGCTTCTTGTAATGTTTCACTCATTGGATCCTGCCCAATGTCAAAATGCTAGAGAAATTCATCAAAAGGATGTAATTCACATAATGCTTCCAAAGCCTGAGCCCAGAATGGTTTAGGCCTGGGAAATTTGAGGGGGAAAAGATACTAGACTGTACTGCACAGAGACTGAAACTTCTGACACCTTGATTTATTGAAGTGTCTTCTGTGCATTTACATTATTAATGCCCAGTTGTCCACATCCAGGACCTCTGAACTGCAAATGCAAAGGATTTGTCTTTGCATCTTGTTCTTACCAGTCTCTCTATTCCTGCCTTAGACCCTATGGTTGGGGAACAGAAGGGTTTGTCTCCCACATTCAAGGTAGCCATTTTCCACATAACTGTTCCATGACAAACACACATTTAGTGGGAGTTATGCAAATAGACTGATGACATCCAAGATGCAGTTGTTTAAACCATAACACATATGCCTCATTGATATAACACTTCGTTTGGATAATGTAAATGCAGTTTCTGAATCAAAACTAAAAATTACAGCATCTTCAATGTGAAATGTAGTTACACCTTTCAACATGAATGCACGGAGTTTATGTGAGATCTGTTTATGTTCCAGCATGTTATATTTTGGATTCACCTCCATATTAATAAAAAAACTGAATATATCAATATGATCGCCTCCAAGCTGAGTCTAAACCTGATACAGTTTGGTTTTGATTGTGGAGTATATGCTTTCACTCTAGTCTTGAAAGAACTAATGTGGGATGATTTGTAACTGAAAAATACCATTACCAAATACAATAGATTTAAGCTGGTTTTACATATGGTCAGCTGGCAAGAGGGAAAAATATAATGACAGTGGGTGTTTTTTCCTTGACTTTTGAATTCACTAATGACAAGAAATTTACAACTTCAGGTATTTTATTTACATAATAATTGTCTGCAAATTACATTGGAAAGTACATTGAGAATTTTGTTGATTTGTGAAAATAGACATGAGATTCCAGTTTGCCCAGAGTACCAGAAATTATACTTGAATAACCTTATTCACTTTTATGTACCTCTGCTTGGAGGAGAAGTGAAAAGGCTCAGAAATCAATGGAATATACCAAATTATCATTTTAAAGAAATGTGCAGTTCTCATTCCAGCAGAAATTGTGTAGGCCCTGTTAGTCAGGACTATTCATTCCATCCTTTTTTATACTATCCTGTAAGTCATATATGGTTTTGAGCCCTTTCTGATAACAGGTGAAGTAGAATTAGCTAAAATAAACTTTAATTCTGTTATAACTTTCTTTAATTTCCCTTCCTGAGCTTCCCTCTTGCAGAAATACTTCCTAGGAGGCAGCACCCTCCTAAACCCATTGCAGTTAATTTTGGCTGAGACTAAAGTGTGTTAAAAATTTACATTTTGATCCCAAGACCATGCCACACCATATTATGAACCCTGAAAATTTTGATAATAATGGGACATGACACATTCTAAACACCAGTGTAATAAAATATTTTACCACTTACAGTTTCACTGTGTTTTCAGATACTATCAGGGAATTAACTTCAAAATATTTTTCCACAAGGGTAATGGTACTATTTGTTCCGTAACTTAATACATAGTCCACATTTTTTAAGGTCATTCTGTGCCACAAGTGAGTACAATTTATGTATTATAAAATGTCTACTCCTTATTTTTCTTGATAACCAACTTATGGGTAAAGGGCATTTTTGTCATAAAGGCCAGAAGTATGATGTCAGCTAATGTAAGCATTTTATTGATATCCTATTTATTATACAGAACTCTCCTGAATGACAGAAAAAAATGTGCAAGAAGTAACGCATAATGATTCAGTTATGCAGCACAAGATAAATAGTTTAATTTTGACCGGTAACAATGCCACTAGGAAACAAGAAAAACATACATGGACATTTTTAAACATGTCAGACTTGGGGAAAAAAGTGTGATTTTGATTGTGCTTGCAGATACAGTGATGGAAAAAGCTATAGCTTTCAGTATGGACCACTTTATGGTTTCTGATTTATAACACTATTGTTGTAACATTAAACTCATTCAGCTATATAATAAATTGATTTGTAACATTTGCAAAAGCCTGGTACATTCACAAAAAGTGATCGCAGCAAGCAAATACAAGCCAAATCCAATATGAGTTTCCTAGACCTATTAATTTGCTGAGTAGGTTTGGAAGCTTTCCTAATTACTACCTAATGTTTTGCAAAAGTCATCAAAACCTCCTATTACATCTGTAGAGTGCATGATTGGGCAGATTTAATTCTAAGGTACGAAGTGAATGTGTAAATACATTCAGCCTACCTTCCTGTAAGACAGTTGAAGGCTGCTGTTCTTTTTTAGTTTTGTGACATTTTTTTACTTCCTTTGGTCTCTTTGTGCTAAGCATGCCTTTAAAATGACATCTATCATTGATCTTTGCAGCTGGTTTTACTGAGATTTCAGAATATAATTAATGAGTATTATTCAAATATATTTATCAACTTGAAAAGATCCAGGATTTTTTTGTAAAACACTTGTGTTAGCATACATATATACGAGCCAAAGACTCAGTTGGCCAACTGGCAAATGCCAGATAAATAAGAATAAAACAGGCATGTAAAAGGAGAACCAAATCAAGTGATTTAAGTGTTTGCTGTAACAAAATTCACCTCAGACTCAGACATAGATTAATTAATTTTTGTCAGCATGTCATATTATTTCAGGCCTGTTTAAGATCTAGGGTGGTTTTTTCTTTACTGTAATGTTGTGGAAGAAATCATACCAGTTAGAAAAGAAATATGAGATTTAGAACTGACCATTAATTGAAAAGATAAAGAAGTGAGAAACTCCTGTTATATTCTGGCACAGTTTTTACTTGACTGCAACCTAAAAGTTTATCAGCAGCTAGGGAATTTGTTCAGCTGGGGAAGAAGTGCAAGATAGGAGAAGAGAGAAGTTACAGAGGGAGGTTGGTTGGTTTTATTTAAACTCAAATCTAAAGAGTTATATGGCTCTCCTTTCCTTATTTAGGAAATAGTATTGCAGGCAATGTTGAAAGTTACAATAAATTAGGTAGCAGTTATACAACCTGCAAACGTATGCACATCCATCCCAGCAGAAGCTGGAGCACTACTCATCTGAAAATTTTACTAGGGATCAAAGATGCATCCTGGATATCAAAGCAGCAGCATCCTCATGAGCCTTAGAGAGTTCTATACAAATGAATCCCAAGACATCCCTGTATAATCCCCATGAAGCTCTCCTACTTTCCAACTTTTATTAGGTGCTCCCTTTTTTATGGAGGTCAGGAAGGAGCAATTTATAGTCATCTGTATGACAGTACTCTAGCACGTTAATGTGGCAGAGATTCCCTGCCACATTTAGCATAATGAGTCTATAGACCTAACCTAACTTACGCAAGTTGTGCTTCTGGCCATAGACTTTTATAAATATGCCAACAAGCATAAGGAAGAGATGGCTGTTCTTCCTCAGATATACACATAAGTTTCCCTTTAAATTCAGCAGGAGTATCATGAGTGCTATAGAATGTAGCATTTCACCTTTAAGCACTTGCACATATGAGTATATATACGCACGGATACAACCAAGTTTTTTTGCCCTCAGCTTCAAAATTTCCACAGCTTTGTAATAATTACAGCTCAAGAGAAGAAAATAGCAGGAAAAATGCTAGCCCATGAACTTCATTCTAAGCTCTAACCCTGAGGCTTACAAATGTGTTTGCTAGTAGAAAGTAAAGCCTATGGCTTGTACCACGATCGTTTCATGAGAACGGTAGAAGACAGCTCTTGTTATAAAAGTTGTGACAGTGGATTTGAGGTGAAAAAAATTTGATCAGGTTTTGGTTGTTTTTTAACACGTTATTCTTGTACTGTAAAAATCAAAGACCATTTAAGTATGTTATACTGTTATGAAATTCTTCATCATTTGACAAAAAAAAACCAAAAGCATCATCACTTTTGGAAAAAAAAGATGTGTACTAGACCATTATATGTGGATTATTTGTATCATTAAGGAGAATTTTTATGCATTCTTCCATGAACAAACATCCTGGGAGAATGGAATTTGATGGTGAATGAACATTTGTAATGCAGGTGTACATTCACAGAGAGACAGTTACTTTTTGTGATGATGTAGACAGAAGCATTTGAAATTCATCTTAATGTTACACAGAGCATTTGAAAACACATTTTTTAATGGTAGTTCAATGAAATTTTACACCTCTTTCAGTTTTGCAATGTAGCTTTCTTTTTTCTCCTTCATAATATGTTAAATTACTCCCTGAAAAGGATTTATACAGTTGCCAGCTGCTTCTCTACATTTTTCAGTCAACATTCAGTATTTAAGCCATGACTTGAATGGACCACCTCTCCAGTATTATGAATGGTGATTTAATCTCCGTCCTCAATCAACCATGAGCCCAGAAGCAAAGGTTGCCAATTATGTTGAATTGTACCAAACTATGCATCATTTTCTTTCAGACATTCCATTTCTCATTGATTTAATTCTTATTTCTTTTGTCTTTGGCACAAAAGAGAGCTTTTACTAAATCAATTGCTTTAAAATGGGAAAAAAAAAAACCCTATGTGTATGGAGCAAAGTACAGGTATTTGATTGAAACAAATAATTCAGCTATACTGCATAATACCTATCCTTTGTAGAAGCAGACAACTACACCATGTTCCTCTAAATCCTAGTGAGAGGCAGGCATGTGAAAGGGATAAAACATTCTGATTTAAAATAGTCTTAATCAGTTTAGTATTTCAGTTTTATATACTTTGATTAAGGCAATCTCATTTCTCAGGCACATTTTACTTACTACCTAGCTAGTTCAGCAGTAAACCTGCATTCTCTACTTTTCCAAATAATTCTGAGTGTGATATACTTATGTACACGATAAGATTTTTTCAAAAGGTTTGGCAGTAGATTCAAACTGAATGTTATGAATTTCCAGGTGTTGCCTGCCATTGTATGAATTGCAACTTTTTAAGGATTAAAAAGATTTTAAATTTGTTTTCTGTGTAGACAGAGGTCCTTATTGAGGGAGTTCACCCTTTCTTGTTAAGTGGATTACACTCACTCCTCCAAAGCATGTTTTTATAATTCATAAATATATAGATTAATTTTATACTTATTAGCTGTAGAGGTAAAGAACTGCAAGACTTTATCTTGAAAAGTAGAAAACATATATAGTTAACTATCCTCAGGCAAATATCTGCCACCACTGTTAAGTGAACCTATGCTCGCCAGTACAGGATGGACAAATGTGCCATCAAATCAATGTTTCAAAAAATGAAGTAATGTATCTTGCTTTTTCAACTGTTGAGCAATATTTTTTCTAGGATACCAAATGGCAATGTTATAATTCAAACCACAGTTTACAGGAATTTCTTGCAATGCTTGTGTTTTCAGAAAGCAAACAGAGCCCATCTGTAATTCTAAGTATTCAAGAATGCCATTTTAGTAAAATCCACAGAAACAAGAGCAATGGATCTTGTGCCATAACAGGACAAACAAGCAAGATCAAAGCAACATCATGTTAATTGAAATAACAAGACTTAATTGTCAAAGTCAGCTATGAGCCACCTTTTACAATGCATTTGTTACTTTTTATCAGAGATTTTCAAAACAAATACCTGAATCAGGCCACACAGGGCTGAGTCTTTTCATTAAGCTTAGATATAATCGACATTTTATCGTCTGGATGTGCAAGACGTCATCCTCTGATAGACATGGCTCTACCCTAATTTACATGTTATTCAACAAATATTGAACCCATATAAATAATATGATCATAGCTAAGACATCTTTAACTATTTAGCTACATATAGGTAAATAACCACTGAAACTTCCTGGCTTACTAGAAACTATTTTTTTACTTTTAAGGGATAATAGTGCTCAATGAGTCTTTATTTTTTCTTTTAACAACTTTTCCATTAAAGACTGTTAAGCCCCAGAAACTGGATCAGTAACGCAGCAGACTCAGTAACAGTAAATGAAGTGCTGTAAGCTTACATCAGACTAATTAGTCTGAGGGATAAAACACGGGAAAAACTTTTCAGGTTGCTTAATTAAGCCAACCACTAATTGTTAAATATTTTTCAGGCATTAACAGAGCTACGCTGACTGTAATTAAATTTTTATTTTAGTGGTATTTGCAGGGATTAAAGTCACAATCTGCTGAGGCACTGAGGTTAGTTAATATTCACTTCACTGCCACAGCTGTCCTCCATTACATTACAAAGGACAGGAAAAGAGACAGCAGAATAGGATGAAGTAATGAGAAAGCTATTCATTCATTTAAACCAGCTCCACAGTGTACAGTCTTGTACAAATGGATCTGATCTGCATGACACACAACTAGGCATTAAATCCGATTTAATTTGATACAATAAAGGACAGCCTAAGCTCTAAATGCATTTTTATTTTTATACTTAAGCACTATGCAATGTATCAAAAAGTATAATCATGTGATTATCATAGGACTCCATTCAAGTGGTATTTCTTGACTTATTAGCTCTACAGGAGTCCACAAGGATTGTAAACCAATTCCTGCTAAGCCCTTATTTGTACCGTGTATGTGTGAATGAACCCTTCACATTTCTGGATTCTGAATATTTGTTCCCAGTAGAATATTTACTGGCAAGATCAATGTTTTGAAGGTTTAAATTTAGCTTTCTTTCTCATGCTTGTTGCATAAGGGTGCCATGCAGATGGAACAGATAACTAAGGCCTAAAGCATACCATAGCTTCAACAGAAGGGAAAGATTTGTCTTGGAGGTGTTTTACACCAACAGTATTTCACTCACAGGTATAAATGCAACAGTATTTCACTCCTTATACATATAGCTTTTTGGAAGCTACATACATTGGGCTGGGTTTGGGTTCAAGAGAATTCATCTTACCAAGAAATGCCAAAGTCAGTAATTGTGCACATCCATACAAAATTGTTCCTCTGCTTCTCATGAAGTGCTTTCTATGCTCTGTGTTAAATTCTTCCTCCTGGTATAGCCTCAGAACCTGCAGTCACTATTGCCACCTTAAAATTGCCTATATTACCTTATAGGAACAAGACCTAGTCTGTCTCCCTGTTAAGTATGTGCCAGACAGTCCCTAATTCTTTGGCTGAGTGCCAGTTAATCTCTCTCTTTTCTTGTGGACATGGAGGGTTCTTCTGGGGAAAGATTGCACCACTGGGATAGAGAATAGCTGTAAGTATGCCCTGACTTCCTTCTTGGTGGTAGAGGTCATGCCAATTACCATATGGCATTTTTACTGGCTGTAAAGCAGTGTCTGGCTATGCTTCAACCACTCCATGAGAGCAAAGGAACCCTGTGGCTGGAAAAATTTTCAACACCGTTATCTTTTTTCTTCCCAGTTTTTCCTGATTGTTGTTCCACTAATATTGCATTTTACTTAATTTTATTTTGCAACACTGTCTTCTTAAAAGTTTCACCTTCCCTACTTACCCTTTTGGCATCTACTTATCAATCCATTTCAGACTGAGTAGTTAGGTAAACTCTTAATATGCAAATATTCAGAATATGTTCTTCTTTACTACAGTACCTACCATAAAATTCATTATTCCAGTTCAAGGTTTCTAAGGGGGAGACTTTTTTATAAACACTAGAGACAACATTATCACAGAAAAATGTAAACTCAGAACTTATACAGTCGTTCCCAAACATTCAAGGCTCCCACAGGCTCTTTCAACAATCGCCTTCGAAATGCGGTTTCTGAGTTGTAGCATACTGAGACATGGGTTTTCTTTGCTATTTCCTTTAGTCCTAATGAGGCTTATTTTCTCCACCAGCTAATCTATTCTACCCCTGAATTTAGGAAAGAATACTGTCTTTATATCATATGAAATTGCTGAATTGGGACTAGAAGTTATCAGCAACCCTCTGTGTTATCACAAATCTTATGTTTCAGCTTAGTTGACAAATTACTGGTGTGAATAAATTTATGGATTCAGGTAACTTTTTTCAGAATCAAAGCCTGACTCCAGATACTGGAAGCCACAAATCCAGTAATACTGCCATGCTTTCAAACCAAATGGAAAGTTGAAAAGAAATAGTGGAGCTTAAGTCTTTGTTCAAACAAATATTTCTGATAATTATAGTAAGAAGCATGGGAATTTTTTTCCAAAAAACATGAAACAGGAATGGATTTATATTTAGTCATACTGTATTTCAAAGTTCTCTCAAGTACAAAGGTCTCTTTTTAAAGAGAATCTTTTCACTACCTATCTAACAAGTCATATTGAAGAAAAACGAATATTAGAGAATATAATTCATACTAGAACTATATAACATAGGTAAATGAACAATAAAAATGATAAAGTGGGCAATAGAAAAGATTACAGAAATAATGCTTTCACATATTGGGCATTCATTAAATTGACTTTCCAGGGTAATTACTTTAACATTTCTACCTCTGATTCAGCACAGACTTTTGGATCATTAAACTAGATAGCAAATATTACAGGGTTTCAGGACCTGCTTGTGCAGACCTCCTTCCTGGAAATTCAAGAACCATATCAAAGCCTTTGCTCAAGGCTCAGTCCATTCTGTGGGTCCAAATATTCTGGAGTGGAAACTGTATTCACCAAGAACATTTTTCTTTCTCAAAAGCTGTAATTTTTATGCAGACTATTAATCTTCACTTTTGTGTAGACTGAAATAATTTTAAATGGTATAGTAAAAGAAATAATGAATTAACATAAAAGTATGATTTACATTTATACTGTTACTTGTGTGTATTCTGGTAATAGCTTAAGGCCTAAAGTAAGGATTGGTTAAAACAGATAATTCCAAAGCCACCTAGAATTGTTAGTAATTCTAAATGTTGGTGGAGCTGGAATTTGTTATTAAATACATCTGGTTAATAATTTTAATTAAAACATTTTCTCTGGAAAATGTTGAAGTTCCTAGCAGTTCCATGTAGTTATGACCCCACCTTCTTTAATGCAGCTACCTTTCCTTGACTCATCCGTCTTAAACTAGGAGTTGTGTGCTGTAAGGACTTTAGAGATGAAAGTTCAGTTTGTGAAGAACATTCTTTCAATTTTTAGTATCTGGCATGCTAAAACAAGAGAATTTATGCAACCTTAAAGTTGCAGTTTTCATTTATTTCTCTCTTAAGTTAATATATGTATATATACTGAAAACTATACCACTCTTGCAGTAAGGTAGTTTTTCCTTTGGCCAAAACTAAGGAATAATACATACCACACCAAGAGATGTCTTATGGGGATTTTTCAGCTGGATTTACCTATCTAGCCAGCAGGATATTTGAGAAAAAGTTGGGTAAGGACCTGAAATTTAGAATTATTCTCTATAAACAAATAAAGCAATGACATTACATTTTCCCTACCAATGAGTTGTTTTAAAACTTCCTAAACTAAGGATACTGACACTGATCTGGCAGTCTAATGTTGCCTTCCAAAAAGATATATTTTAACACAGTGCTGTTTACCACGTGGTACCATTGCTTTGTAGGGTGACAAATGAATGCCAAGGCACCAGAGCTCAAGGTGTCCTATCAGATTGCAGCACCTCTGTTCTGGAGAAAAGAATAGGCACCTGATTGTTAAAACTAATTTAATCTTTAAAATTCAACAAGGCTACACTGGCAGAAAAACTGCTGCTTCTTACTGAGGCTCTTATCCACAAATGTGTTAAACACATAGAATCATAGAATGTCCTGGGTTGGAAGGGACCCACAAGGGTCTTCAAGTCCAGCTCCTGGCCCTGCACAGGACAACCCCAAAATTCACACCATGTCTCTGAGGGTGTTGTCCAAATGCTTCTTGAATAACATCAGGCTTGGCACCGTGACCCTGGGGAGCCTGTTCCAGGGCTCCACCACCCTCTGGGGAAAGAACCTTTCTCTAATACCCTATCTAAACCCGCCCTGGCACATCTTCCTGCCATTCCCTCGGGTCCTGTCATCGGACACCAGAGAGAAGAGATCAGCGCCTGCCCCTCCTCCTCCCCTTGTGAGGAAACTGCAGACCACCATGAGGTCTCCCCTCGGCCTCCTCTTCTCCAGGCTGAACAACCTAAGTGACTTTAGCTGCTCCTCATAGGGCTTCTCCTCTAAACCCTTCACCAATTTTGTGGCCCTCCTCTGGACACTCTCCAGTAGCTTTATATCCCTAATGTACTGTGGCGCCCAAACGCCCACAGCACTGGAGGTGAGGCTGCACCAGCGCAGAGCAGAGCGGGACAATCCCCTCCCTCGCCCGGCTGCAATGCAGGGCTTGATGCACCCCAGGGCACGGCTGGCCCTCTTGGCTGCCAGGGCACACTGTTGGCTCATGTTCAACTTGCTGTTGACCAGAAGCCCCAGGTCCCTCTCTGTGGGGCTGCTCTCCAGCCTCTCATTCCCCAGTCTGTGTGTACAGCCAGGGGTTGCCGTGCCCCAGGTGCAAAATCTGGCACTTGCCCTTGTTAAACTCCATATGCCTGGTGATTGCCCAGCGCTCTAATTTTTCCAGATCCCTCTGCAGGGCCTCTCTGCCCTCAAGAGTGTCAACAGCTTCTCCCAGTTTTGCGTCATCAGCAAACTTAAGTAGTAGTCTTTTGAGTCCTGCATCCAAGTCATTAACAAAAAGATTAAAAAGTACCAGCCACAAGATGTATCCCTGTAGAACACCACTAGTAACAGGCTACCAGCCCAATTTAATCCCATTTACTACAACCCTTGGAGCTCGACCCATCAGCCAATTGCTCACCCACTGCATTATGTGTTTATCCAGCTGTGTGCTGGGCATTTTGTCTAGGAGGACACTGTGAGAGACAGTATTGAAGTCTTTACTGAAATCCAAAAAGACTACATTGACTGGCTTCCCTTGGACAGCTAGGTGGGTGACCTTGTCATACAAGGAAATCATATTTGTTAGGCAGGACTTTCCCCTCGTGAACCCATGCTGTCTGGGACCAATGACTGCATTGTCTTTCAGGTGTTTTTCAATAACTCCCAGAATAATCTTCTCCATAATTTTGCCCGGCACAGAAGTGAGACTGACAGGCCTGTGGTTACCAGGATCATCCCTGCTGACCTTCTTGAAGACTGGGACAACGTTTGCCAGCTTCCAGTCAACTGGGACCTCTCCAGATTCCCAAGAGCATTGAAAAATCATTGAAAGAGGTCTCACTATGGAAACAGCCAGCTCTTTAAGTACTCTGGGATGAATCCCATCAGGCCCCATCAACGTATGGGGATCCAGCTGGAACAGCAAGTCTTGCACAAGTTCAGGGTTTGTTAGAAGTTTATCATTCCTACAGTCATGGTTTATTAGCCCAGGGTTCTGGGGGTCTCTGAGCCCACCACATTTTGAATCATGCATGTTTTGAAACACGAAAGACCTGATGGTGTCCAAAGGACAGCTGGAAAGTCTAAAGCCAAGCAGGTACTTAGATTTTTGCCAGGTTGAGACTTCAAGGCCCAGTTATACCACCAAAAAGCAGATTTATACTGAAATATAGCAGAAGTGGATAAAAGAACTAAAGTCTTTCAGTAGTAGTATGAAATGCAGCATTCTCTTCTCATAATTGTTTTGCTCTCCTACATAATTTATCTCCCAGTCTAAATCTAAGCATATTTCTACTCAAGTCCCTGATCATCAATAAAAAGTTAAGCATATTAATATATGTCTGTAGGGTCAAGTAACCCTTTTTCAAGCACTTTGATGAATAAATTATTGTCTTATTGACTTACCTGTAGAATTGCTTTCTCTTTTCTCCTCCCAATTTTATTAAATCAAAAATATATCCTATAAAGATTGAAAATTACCAGTTCAGCATAACATTTGTTGATGTTTTCTTCTGTAGCTTAGTCTTTTCCTCTTTTCTTTTAGAAGCTCTTTAATTCTGAGTAACTAGATGGATACTGCCTTTTATATCTTCCTGCATCTGAAAGGACATTTTCAGACTAACTTGCAGTAGTAATGTAGGGTAAAGTAGTATTTTTGATCATATAACTGCATGTCAGGGGATCAAGCTAGCATGTTTTAACAAGTTACCAGTCCTCAGCTGAAAACTATCATAGATCACATGAAATATAGTAAGTGAACAAGTGCAAGGATGTTTTCCACAACGAAGGAAAGGAAAGACAAAGTGTACTGATATCACTGTGGATGTGAGGAGGCCACTCATTGCCATTTACTGTTGTCTGAAAGAAGAATGTAAGCTGACTCTGTGCAATTCTCTGTTCTTCAATTGTGTGTTCAGGGACATTTCTCTCATTGGCAGTGCCAGCTTCAGCACTTGCCTAGTCACTTTTCCCTACCTAAAAAACCACTTGTTAATCATGTACCTCTACAAAAAAGCACAGCTGAGAAAGTAGTGTTGAAAATGATCTGACAAGAGGATGTGGAGGCCAAAGAAAGTGGAGTACTACTTTCAGTAGTAAGAGCTTAGGAGAAATGTCAATAAGATGACAACCTCAGGGTGGGTAAAAATGAAAAAAATTAGCCTATAAGTGAGAAATTAATTTTCATTATGTCTATTGTATTATTAAAGCTTCAGCTGACATGCTCTTTATGACATATCTCTATGTATATACTAAAGAATAGCATTTATAATATAGTCTGCAAAGGAATATTACATTTCATAGTGTAACATTCACAGCAGAAAAGTAATTTAATTCCAAACTCTGCATAGACAAAGTAATGGCACTATAGTAAAAATATATATTCAGATCATAGATATTTGCAAAACTTCAGTATAGGGTAAGCAAGCCTTGGTCAGGAGTCCTACATTTTTTCAAGTATAATGATCTCTCCTCACTTAATGTCCTGTATTACTGCAACAGTGGTCACTGAACCTTCCACTGAACAAGAAATATGTGAAGCCAGGCTTTATGCAATTCTTCCACCACCTTAGTCCCGTCACTTCAGTTTGCTTTCAGTCAAAGGGAGCTACTGAGAGAGTAACATATTGCTGTATCTCTCTTTCATGATGTGGGGGTCTATTTAATTTTCAACTATTTCACCTTTCCTCACTCCCTTTTGTTAGGTGTCTACTAGGAAAAATACATCAACCTGCCTTTAACTTCAATAGCTGCTAAAATACAGTTGGGGCTTGTAAAATCATGCTGAAAAAATAATTTGTTCTAAATCAAGATCTATTCCCCAAGTGACCACAGCCAGTCTGGCTATAATGGTGTTGTATTTTATAGCAGATTTCCATGGAAAGAAAAAAAATGAAATTATCTAAAACATTTACTTGTGTATGTAAAAGGCATGCAGATACATAATGGTTCAAGCCTCATAACAAATGTAGTTCCCCTGGTTGTTCCTCCATGCAATGCAAATGGTTTATTTGGCCAAACCTATTGTAAGTTATGCAGAGCAGAATGTATATCATAATATGATGTTTCATCCTTTCTCATGCCTGTACTGATGAACAATGAAATAGTCAACAATGTAAAGCATTTTCACTTAGTGTAGAACTCGGTCCTCTTACCTCATGCATCCAAGTACTATGTAGGTCTCTAATGAGGCTGTCTTCCTGACAAGAATTCTGTAAAAATCAGTGGAGAGACATGTTTCTGGAGGGCAACACAAAGACATCTGCTGCAACCAGTTTGAGCTCCCAAACTCCTTAACTGAAGAGGACAGATTCTCCATCAGGGAGCTTCCAAGATGTCCAGCATCTTTTCTTTGAGTAGAGAGGGAACTGGGGACTTCCTTTAAGGGAACAGCTTTCCTGTGCAGGTTGGATCCCACATGTCTTACATGATATCAAGCTCTCTGCATGTTTTTCTAGGGTAAATGAAGTAGGCAGACAGGGTTTTATTTTTAAGTTCTTCCCTTGGAAACAGGAAAGCTTGAAAGAGCTGAAAGCTGAGATTCTGCTTAACAACAGAAAAACTTGTTTACATCCCACCCCTCCTTACTCCCTCATACCCATGCATCCACCCCATCTTTCCTCACTCTCTGTGACTCATTTTCTCTCCTGAGAAGTAGGAACCAACTCCTGATTTTAGGGCATAAAACCAATGTTCTCTGATAAAGTATTTAGATGGGGCAAGTTGTAAGCATGTAAATCACTGAAAAGTAGTGGGAAACACCCTTTGACTCTAGAATTATTATAAGATCAACATGGGAGTATACATAGATTTTTTCCACAATTAAACCTTAAAATCTGTTGTTCATTGTGTTGCTTCAGCAGCAACAATCTAATGAAAAAGGAGAAAACTGCCAAGTGCAATCAGGGTGTGCCCAAAGAAAGGAAAGTGGAAGAATGGTCAAATTTACATCAGAAGAAATGATTCTCAGCTGGTGTAGCTCTGGGTTGTTCTGATGCCCATTGTCACTGAGATATGGTCATTTACCCTATTTTAAAAATGAATTAGGAATCTCAGAAAATGATTTGTTGGAGGATAACACATATTTTCCCCTTTAAAATACTGTAAGGGAAAAAAAAATGAGACAGCAGGCTACTGCTGTGTAGCATGAGTAATGCAAGGTTACCGCAGTAAGTACACATTTCTTATTGGATATCAGAGAAAATAGGTGTGTAAAATCCATGTAATTTGATAGCACATACATCACCACGGCCCCTGGGAGTACTGAATCATGAAGCTACATATTTAGTACAGTAAAAGAATATTTCTTATCTTTTCTCTCAGAAAATTCTATGGAAATGAGTGGGGGATGGGAGAAAAAGCTTATAAATCAAGTATTAAAACAACAGACAAACTGTAGAGTTGTGGCAGAGACACATTGTATCCTTTTTTTTATTTCATGACATTTTATTTTAAGTGCCCCTCTCCCCCCCGTGTTTTTAGTACCAGTGGTAAATTACAGTAGCACTCTTATGGAAATACATGTGAGATTCACATGAATACCAAGCACATTCATTACGATCAGTGCTGAATTCCAAATGAGAATGGCTTCTCTTTTTTTTTTTTTCCTTCTCTGTGTTAACCTTTCAGGCAAGTCAACACATTTCAAACATCCTAGTCTGATTTTAATTTGGAAAACAGTCTTAAATATACCACTGCCAAGTCAGATCGACTCAAAGCTGTGAGGAATGAAGGGAAGGAGGAGGAGGGGAGGCAGGACTGCCACAGCAAGGAGACACTGTGAGAGAAAGAGAGGTGAAAATGAGAGCTAACATCAGCTCCCCCGGGGTCTGCTGTAATCAGCAGACAAATGGTCTATACTCATGGCGTGTATTCATTCTGCAGCAAGGGGCTGCCAACAAGAGCCTTCCTATGTCTGTTTGGAAATACAGCACTAGCCTTCCTCTATTCAGATTCTTTGAAATAAAAAAGAACTGCTGACAAACACTGCTTTGGGCATTTGACACTCCTTTTTGCTCTAGTTACTCAGACAGTGTAAAATGAACAAATTAGGAATCTGCTATTAAAAAAATCGCAGTCCTAGCTTGCTAAAATGTCAAGGTTTATAAAATTAGGGCTGGTTTTTGTGGTTTTTTCCTCTCTTTATCTCCATTCTTTAAAACCAAACAAGACTCTTCCCATTTTTTTATACAGACAAACAGATGTGTTCCTCAGTTTCTGAACAGTCATTTCTAAGGTGCATATATGTGCGTGAAAAGGACACTGATATCACACATACCAAATATATTTACATATCTCCATCTAGACATATTCATAGTTTGTGTTGCTCCTATCCCTAGATACATGCTTTGGATTGCGAAATGTGAAAATCTTCTTTCAAAATCTTTTACTGGAATTTTGGTTTCCCAGGAGGATTCAACTGTTAATTAAGTTAACTTCCTCTTTTAGTGGAACAAAAATACCTTTGTGTCAGTGAAATGCCCATAAACATGGCTTAACAATGACTCTGGAGCACGACAACTGTTCTTTTTTTCAAGTACATTATTTTTCAAAAGTACGTTTATAGTCACATATTGTGTATTGGGCACTACTGAGCTCCTCTGTGGAGTGAAGTTACGTCAAGTGCTTTGAAGCATGCTATGTGTGCTTATGTAAATGTCGAAAAGCTGCTCCTTTGAAACCACATCTCATTTTAGAGAGTGAGGAAAATTAGGTAGGCTGTTAACACAGAGCCAAAAGCAGACATCATACAATAGCCCCCAAGAGTCATAATGAAATTAGATTTTTTTTTTTTAATTCGATGATCCAGATGGATTCATTGATGGAACAGCAAACCATTTCTGAGATCGCTAATACTCTAATACATAATTGCAGGATAGCAACTACTTATCCATTACATTCAGCTGTTCTGCCAGTGCTCCTGAGTTTAATTATCAGTCTGCCTTAGAAAATCCATTTTTCCCTCTCTTTCTGCAACAGCAAAATCAAATTTCAGTCACAGTTTGCATTATAATACCTTATCATAAATCCACGGTTTAGGATGAATGATTATAGTCATACGTGCCTACTGATGGAAAACATTTACAATGTGCAACTGTTCCCTGATGATTCCAGCTCTGATGGAAGAGCACGTGAAAGCGTGGATGTTCATCACCATTTCCTGATCTGGCTGTGACAAAGAGGCAGACAGAATACAGTCTGCTTTTCACCTGTGAGTGTCCCACTTCTGAGCAGCCTCGAAATCTCACAAGGTAACCACAAAGGCACAAGGACTTTGTAAAAACAATCCAAGCAAAGGGTCAATGGAGCAAGTGAATAAAAACTGTGTGAGTTTAATGAATGAGATCCTGGCTGCGTCCCACCTGCTCATTCTTTTGGATGATCAAGCCCATGCTCACACATATGAACAACAGAAAGGGACTTGTTCTAGATGTGGTTTTTTATGTGGTGCATGTGTATGAACAGTGCAGAGGAAGGGCAGAGCATGGATTGTAGATCAAAAGAAAATGTTTTTTCTTTCCTGTTTTTGAGTGAGTGCTGTGCTTTAGTAGGTGATGGGTTGGCAGTCTCAGAGGCTTGTGTTCCCCCTCAGTGAAAGGAGAGGCACAAAGGACACCGTGGAAACAGAAGCTTCCTGTGCCAAAGGTTTCTGCCCCTGATGGGAAAGACTGTGTTTACAGTTGCCATGGCAGGCAGCCTCCATGACTCAATATTTATTTTCCTTGTCCAGCTGTGGAGTAGTGTACTAATTGCTAAGGTAGAGTACAGCTTCTAAGGTCTTTTTCCGCTGTACATGTAGCAGGTAAGTAGGTAGGTAGGTAGGTAGGTACATAGATACATAGACAGACAGACTGATAGGTAATGTGTGTGTGTTTATTTTACTACCTGCAGATAGCCCCTAGAGGCCACTACACTAGGTATGGAAAACATGCAGTTAATACCAGAAGTGATTCATAGCTAAAACTTTTCACTTCTTGTTATCAGTCACCTATATATTTCAGTCCGTCTGGGAACCCTGAAATGTGCTGCCATAGCAGAGAGGCTATTGAGCAGAGACAGCAGCTACTTCTGTCCTTCAAATATCCACAGTTTTTGAAACTCAGATGCAATCGATCTTTGTGTGGATATGCTGTGAAAATCACTGTTAATAGGACTTTTGTGTTCTCATGATGTGTTTAGTACTTCAACAAATGAGGAGGCCTAGCGACTTATTTTGAATAACAAAATGCAATATTTGCTCTGCTAGCTATGCCTCCAGAGTAAGCCAATGTTTTAAGTATTTTATAGGGATAACATAAGTCAGATATAAGAACTGTTATCAGAGAATGATGATGACTTCCAAATCATTAGTAAATTGTTAATCCACTGAAACTAAGGATTTTGGTGATTATCTGCTGCCCACTTTTGTCATCAGGTCACAAACATTGTTGCAATAGCCAGAAGCAGGCCACGTCAGCCTGTAATTTACTCAGTAGTGCACCCAAACTGATAGGTTTTCAAATCCAGAGGCATGCAATACAGTCTGAAGGCAAAATATCAGGAAAGCATGCTGGCTTTATTCAAAGGAAACTGTTTCAGTAGCTTTTGAGGCAGTAGGGAAGTTGATTGTCTCAGGCTCACCCAGAAATTTTCTGCAGGCCATAGAGCATCACAACCTAACCATTCCTTCCTTGCATCTTTGCTGTCCAGAGACAGCAGCCAGGGGTCCTCACAGCCTTCACTGACAATTAGAATGATTTCCTCATTTTCACCATGAATTGTGCCTAGTGCTGTCTGAACAGCTGTTATTGCTGGATAAACTATCAACTGCAAGGGCCACGCCACTGTTTTTGTCTTCTGCCTCCTTGCAGTCACCTAAGCCACAGCACCTAAGTGCAGCCTAAATGGAGAAATTCTCACATCTTTAAATCTCAGAAGAGAAGGTCTGTTATCAAAATTGTGCCAGTCCCTTCCACACAAGATGTAAATGGTAAATCTCAGTGAAGTGATATCACTGCAGGAAGGTTCCCATTGAGAACTGGCCTGTGAAGTGAAACCTGCATATGACTTTGACTACAGATTCTTCTTTGTATTTAAAGTGTCCTGCTTCGTTTATTCTCAACACTTCTCCAGGGCAGCTGAGAACAAACTGATGAACAGGTCTGTGAATTCTGAAAGAGTAGAAGGATTGACATTTTGAAAGTAAACATTGAGACTTTTCATCCAGAAGATGCAACAGCTGCTACAGATACCGATACAACTTCTGACAGATAGTGATGAGGGATATGTAATGTCAGTTCTAGATGAGAGGCTGCAGCTTAGTTAAAAGCAATCCACTGAACCATGAGGCTGGACCCAGCTGCCCTGAATCTCTTGTTCTGGAAAAATGACTTACCTAAGTAGTAAGGATGACGTCAGATACCCTGTAGAATTTCAGGACAATGAATTTATGATCAGGTCTTCCCATCTATTTTGAAGGCTGTTTTAAATTCAGAATTGCTGCTGAAAGCGTTGCTCAAGAAATAGTTTTCTGAGCAGGGCTAGTCGGAGAACACAATACTCCAGCCAAGCCCCAGAATTTCTCACATATCTTATGAAAAGGATTCTGCAAAGGCATCGTACAGGTGGCGTGGCTCCTCTGCCAGGTGAAGACGGGTCCCCTTTGTAAGAGTTCACGGAGGTCCAGAGACATCACTCATCACTGTTGAGCTTGGCAGTGGTTAAAGGGAGGCTCCAGGGGTCCATAGCTCCATATAGTTTAAATTTTACTGTAAGTTTGATAACTTTTTTTTGCAGATTGGTGTCCAGCTTGTGTAACCTTGACTAAGACATGCCAGATGAGCTGCTGAATTACTTTTCTATCATTACTAGAAGCAATTAAGTTGCAAAGAGATTTGGTTTGAAATAAGACTCCAAATTTTCAAAAAGTTTAAATCTTACTTAAATTTCCATGACAAAAGCGTTACATTGAAAGAAGGTGAGGACAGCTCAATTCCTTGGTATTTCCATTCCAGCCAAATCACACAAAGCAGAAGCAAAGAAAGGTGAAACAAAATAGAAAGTGAGTTTAACTAATGCAGACAATACAGAAATATTACACTTTAGTTCAGTTGTATATTGGAACAAAGATTCCTGTTAGCTTTCATTTTATATAACACCTTTTTCCCCAGTCCCAATAAATGTGTAATTGTATTCCTTTTCTCTTAACTTTGTAAGATGCAGACACCACACTATAAAACAGCAAGTGAAAATAAATAATGAGGAGTTGAAATTGTAAATCTCAGGGTGTTGCGATGCAGCTGGGAAGTTGCTTTATCTTTTGAATCTAATAATATTTGCATTGTTTACCTCTCTCATTTTATGGGTATTTAAATTTTTTTATTCTCCATTAAACTTCATTTGACTCTTCCTAGCTTTGTTAGTCTGTGTCATTTTTACCAAAGTGTGAATCAAAGATCTAGAAAGATCTAGCTATTATAGCACGAACATAAATTAATATTTTAAAAATGACTACTTAAATACATAGTTTACTCAGTTCATGGGATGTTTTCTTAACCTTTGACACCAGTGTTTAACATGAAGTATTTAATGAGAACTTCCAAAAGCAGAACTATCCACCAGTAAATGTCTTGGTTTTAAAATATATGCATTCAGGGGACAACAGCACTTAAATAGTAAGTAATATTTTAAATCATTAGCCACAAGCATGTTTTAGTGGGAAATATTTTTATGTTAATATTAACCATTGCATAATATTTTCCACGCTTCTCTGCCTGTTTCCCAAATGTTTGTGTTAAGAACAATAAATTTCTCTGATTCATGAGCAATATATACTGATACTGTTCTTTTATAGAAAGTCTACAATTTATTATACTTTGTGTTTCTCTGAAGTTTCCTATGAATTAACAACTCCACTACTCCAAAAACCTGTAGAAAGAGACATATTTTGCCATGTCTTTTCTTATATTTTTCTTATTAAAATATTCATCATCATCATAATAAATATTTTAATAAATAGAAGGCAATATTTTTATTGTTGCAAGGAGTTAAAAATATCTTAACTTTCCCTTGGGGAGCCCATAGCTGATGTCTTCAAGACTGCTCTGATTTTTTGATTTATTAATGGAGAATAAATAAGATTTCAACAGCTGAAAGAAGAAAGCTGTTATCTGAAGGAAGCAGTATTTTCAGATCTGTCCTATTTTCTTACATTCATTTTTGCTTTCTTAGTTAATTGCTTTTCTCTTGCTTTCTCTATTTTCTTTTTTTTCTTAATACTCACACCACTGAGTCAAGGTTAGAGAGCAGCTGCCACCATCAAGGCTTTCCAGTCTCATTTTGTGGCTCTTCCCTACCTCCACTCTTGACACTGATCAGTGTGTCAAATGTTTGGTTGTGGAACAACCATAATGGGTTTTGAACTGTGTGCAGTCATGGGGATTTCTCCAGAGAGCAAAATTAATTCTACACATGAGCCCCCCTCTCCCTCCTATTCCCCCTGCCTTTTAGCTGCATGCTCAGATTGGTTCACTGAAAGAATAATTTAAAAATACATTTGATAAAATAATATATTATCGCAGCATCTCCTGTCAGTCACCCGGTTAGGGCATACCATATGTAAATCTTATAACACAAAGAATTAACTCTTTTTTTTTTTTTTCAAGTAAACACACACTTCAGCATGAAGTGTAGGTATTTTAATGGGCTGTTCTTTATAGGTTCCAATTTTGGAAACAGATATTTGTATGCTAATATCAACAGTAGCATGGACTGCATGCTTTCCTCATCATATCCAATGGGTTATTTAAATTCACAGTTAAGTGACCAGAGCTAAAAAATTCAGCGTTAAATAATCATTTAAATAGCAAACTCAGACTTGGTGATTGGAGGTTATTCTGAACACAATACAATTACTCATATGTGTAAAATTACTTAGGTGTATAGGTGTTTTGCAGAATAAAAGGATTCAGATTGATTCTGAAATGTAGCAGTCAATAGTTTTGCTATTTCAGTCAATGAGCTGGAGCACTGGAGCATTAGTCAATCAGCTTAAACTATAGGTACTCTCATGCCAAGACCAAAAATTGATGAACAGCAGAAGTTAATTCTGAAATATACAGAATCCTATATGCAAAAAAACATGCATTTTTCATGAGTGATATATTTTACATGTGTATTGAACAAAAAAATTTCAGTAGAATGGAAAACTGGAGAAAAATTAGGAAGCCAACAAGGACATGTTGTTTTAGGGAAATGATAAGTTCAACTGAAGTCAGGGGAAGAGTACTAATTCATAAGAATGTGGCTTTCTTATTTGGTAGACCTGAGATTTTGTTATTTAGTAAATTAGAGAGCTTTGCCAGCTAAAGCCTGCTGAAATGGGATTAGGCTGAAGCAGACAGCTTTTTTAGATATATTGCTATTATGAGTAAAGGGCAAATAGTATTGATAGGAGAAAAGGGGATGAGGACTAGAAATCAGCCAGACCTTCTGACACCATGTAAATGGGGATTATATAAATATAGACCAAAGCCTCATTTAAGAAGGACCACCAATAGAAAGGCAACCCCATCACTTAATTAATGTCTTTTTGTTTACAGGTAGTGTTCCATTATCATCTGAAAAAAATCAAACAATTTAGAAATTACCCATCATTTCACAGAGGACACTGTCGATATGAACACTGACATTAAATCTGCTCGTAAATAATGCAGGAAGTGGAAAACTACACTTGTAGGTAAGGAAGACTTGGAAAGGATCATTCCATTAAAAAATAAAGATTACCTCATCATGACAGAGACAGACCTACAGGTAATAGCAAAGCCAATGTCTCCTTTACAGTTCCATCAATTTCTTGTGATTTAATAATATTTTTTTTGTTTCTTTCCTCACCAGGATGTATTCATTCCCAGGGGACAATCAGAACAAAAAGGCAAGATAACATTCTTCCTTTCTCAGGAAGTTTCCTTAATGACAACTTGACTACACAGTCACATTAATTCTTTATTCTTTTCTTCATGCATGCTCTTCAGTAATACAGTAGAGATTAATAGCTCCGGAAAATAAATTCTTCACCTTCTCTACACAAGAAAAATAGTTGACAGACATTTTTAATGGAGCTTGAGCATCCCTGCCTTCTGACTTGGAGTGATCAGTCCATGGGTCAGAAATTCAGTCTTCTCAGCTAAGACAGCACCAAAATATTGTCAGTTGTGAAGGTGCTTGTCACTCTTGCCTCAAAGGAAACTGGCTCAAGCCACCAACTCATTTTAAAGGCGCACAAACTCATCCTCAGATGGTAATGACTCTTGGTTCGCTGCTGACTTAGACTTGAATCAAACCAGTGACCCAGAGTGAAAGGCTCCATAAACCCTTAGCAACTCACTGGGCTACTGAGGACTTGAGGGAGAATGGGAGGGAGGAAAGGAGTCTCAAAAATGGCCTAAATTTACAAAGGATTTACCAGGAGTATGCTAAGCTTTATCCTCTCATTCACTGGCAGAATTCACTACTCCAGATTCCATGTGAGATCTATAGGTACAGAAGAGTAGAATGCAATGATAAATATGAATGTTACAAATAGATATGGATTGAGGCAAAACATTTTTTTAAATTATCCTTTTCATGAGGCAAAGGATTTTGAAGCAAAGAAGTGTCACCGATTTGAAGGACTTGAAATACTGAAATGCTAAACCTTTCATGTGAACAGAAAAAGACTCTTTCAAATATACCTGCATATTTAGTTCACCGTAATATGTGGGCACACGTTCCCACGTATAGATGTGTCTACTGTACCACTGGAAATATAATCAGGGGTTTTACTAACTTTGCAAACTATAACAGTTATTATCACTCAGTAATATGTGTAATATGTTTTTACCATTAAGATTAACTATTTTTTCCTTCTTTTATTGATTCACTGTAACTATTATCAATTCATTCTTAAATGATGATTAATGTTTCTTTTACAGAATTTAGTTCTTTTTTCTGTTTCTTATTTTTCTAGGTGATCTGCCTTTGTAGGCATTTGTCTATAGTGACAGCACTGGTTTGCTTTTTATCCCACTTTATCTAATCCCAGCATTTTCTATTCTCTTCACAGAACTTTTCTGAATTTCATTTAGGGAGCAAAGACTGATTAGGAAATTTAGACTTTGAAATTTGATATTATTTTTAATTCCTGTATTGATTTTTTTTCATTTATGGCACTGTACTGACTGACATAGAGTTGATATTATTAGCAATTAGTGTTTTTCTCAGATTTGTCCGTCTCTATTGGAAATTAATTCTTCAAATTTTTGAATTGGCTAGACTACCAAGATAATTGCTAAATTAATCAAACTTGCCAGGCTCTGTGAGAATACAACTGTATTTCAATTTTAGAGGAAGAAAATTAATAATGTAATCCAGAAGATATATACACAAAGGATGTTTGCCACTGGCCATTAGGGTCTAAAATGTTTAAAGTTCCATGTTTTTAACAATAACCTTCAGTAGCAGCCTCTAAAAATTCTTGGTTTATATCTGAGGTAACAAAGAAAATCAAACAATTTGCTTGGTATTTATTCTAGTAAAACTTAACTACTGACCTCCCTACCTAGTCTATAGATTACTATTAACCTTGTCTGCAGGAGGGTGGTGATTTTAAGAGTTATGATTGTTAATGGCCTTTGAATGCAGCAGTCTCAGACCACTTAATCCCTAGTGTACCACATGGCTCAGACTTTTCCAGATGGGAAAATGATAAGAAGACAAGGAAGATAGCAGGTCACTCTTGAGGCAGCCTTGAGAAAATTGCTGTAAAATGAATCATGCAGGTCTGCGGTGCTTTACCCAGCATTTTTCTGTTTTAATTTATCAAGTCAAAGCTTGTTGACATGAAAGTGAATGAAATGACTGTGCAGTATGCTCTAGGAAGCCAGCTCAAAGGTTTTGTACATCAGCTCAGCTGTAAATAATAAAGAGAATCCAGGAAATATTCTGCATACTGGTGCTCTCTGTAACTTTTATATTAATCTGCCACATGCTCAAATACCATCATTAGTTTCAGCTGTAAAATAAATAAAAAATCAGGCCTTGAAATTTGCCAACAGTTTGTTTTATGCCTATTCTCAATTAAATCAAACTTATATTAGTGATATTTCCTCACGTGGGCATATAGACTTATATTTACTTGTCTATGTAATGAACTGATCAATTCTATACAGGTGAGGTATCTCTGTAATTAGGGGGGGGGACACGGAGGACATTCAAATAAGCACAGCATTACTGTTAGGAAACTTCATACTGTAGTCCAAATCTCAGAACCAAGGCGGGAAAATAGGAAAGATAGTTTTGCCCACAGTCATCCAGACTTGGAAATCTTCCCTAAATACCGGCAGCCCAAGCTACATCTTGTCTTTGTGCAGGTAAGATGTGTTTAGGAATCATGAGATTTAACAACATGTATTTCAAGATGCTCTGTTTTGTTTTCTGTATTTGAGTCTTCCAGAGAGTAGTGTTTCTGGTTCTGATAGCTAGAAACTTCCTATTTATTGCAATGAATCTTGCTGTTTATTGTAATACTGCTTCATGGCTCCCAGTGCTGTAATTATGAGAACCACACTAAATGCTGCATGACTCAGAACAGAACTACTGGAGAAGAGCAGTAACATACAGCTCTGAACAATTTCCTCAGGGTTGAAAGAAGACATACGTTTCACCTGCTTTTCCTCCCTTCTCACCCCATTGTTAACTGTCTTTGTAGGAACCAAGGGAAACACTGCACAGAGGGAGAGGTGCAGAGCACAGCCCATTGCTGTATAGGTTATGCTGGTGAAACTGGTCATGGCTGAGGCACGAAAGTCAGGAAAGTGGCTTTAGGGAGGTCTGCTCTGTGTAGTACAAAGTTTGGGGCGATGGCCAATATAGCCAGCCTTGAATACCATGGACATAAACTAGATTGCACAACTTGACATGAGGATCCAGAAGCAGTCACATACGACCTAGGTCAGTAGATTTGCAGTAGTGGGGAACAGGTTGGGATGTGGATATTATTAATTTTGACATTATTTCTGATTATTGTGACTTGCCCAAAAAGAGAACTATTAGGTAGTTGATGAGCTTTTATTCTGTTAAATCAAATCTTTGTCAAATTTAATATATTTAATACAAAAAGATTACTGGAATTTTTGTGTAGGCAAGACAATTAGAGAAAAATTCCACTCCTGAAAACTTGTTCTAAATGTTTTATCACATCCTAGTTACTAATATATGACAAAATCCTTTTGCTCTTAGTGCTGTCACATTTGTGTGAGATGAAGGTTGTTGTCTCACCCACACAGACGATAGGATGACACTTTAATTGGAAAGTGACATTGTTGGGAACATTTATGAATAATTTAGTATGTCCTCCCCACTCATCTTTTTATATGTTCTTCAAGTCATTATTTTATTTATTATTTATTAAGATCTGACATTGTGCTGAGAGCTATACAGAATCAAGGAGAACACAAAGTCCTCGCCCTTGTGGATCTTATGCAGCAAGAAACAGGGAAAGTTCTTTTCCATGCTGCTCATAAGATAGTAAACACATTCTGGCTATGTTCCATGTTTTTTCCTCTCTTGGAGTTTGCCTTTGCTGACAAATACAACAATAACATTAATAATAAAAATATCTCAGCATGAATATTCTGCTAAGCTTGGCTGTTTTTAAGGTTCTTCTTACCCTCTGAGACCTCGCTATCCTCTCCTAGTATCCTTTTCCTCACAGACATACACAGATCTTCTTATCTTATTGGACTGAAGTTAATAGAACTTGCCTGATTTGACATCAGAGCACATCAACAGAAACAATTCTGTCTTCCTTTACAGGGAGCTGAAAATTGCTACCCTTTTACAAAACAAGAGTATTCTTTAACTGTTTGTGTTCTCTTTTTTTTTTTCCTTCATTTGCACATGCATATCACATTGTTTGTGACAGGTTGGATTAAAAGGCTTTGCCTTTATCTTTGGTTGCAGAATTTCAACACCACAGACCCCTGTCCTCTCTTCAGGTCTGTAACACAAACATACAAAGAGGCAATAGAGATTTGTTGGGTGATTTTTCAATACACTCCCTTATTGATGCAGGATTGACTTGCTGATCTTATTAATCTAGAAAAAACCCTTATGCTGTTACATCTGTTAGCTATATTACCCTGTTGGACATGAAACATAGGACCAACTTTTGTTGTCATAGGACAGAAAGAATCCTGCTTAGAATAATATGTTCAGGATTAAGTAATTTCCTACAGCCTGCTATGAGGCTTTTAATTCCTTTTTAATTTTCTACTGAAGAGTTAATATATTTTGCCTTTCAGGATGTGTGCTTTTTAAGTATGTGATTTTTGCCAGTTCACACTCAGAAAGTTTCTGATCACTTACAGAATATGTTGAAGTTGTACTCATAGTGTATGTCTTGGTGTAAGAGGTGCACTTCCCTCTAAGACTTTTACTTTTAGAACAGATGATGCCTAAAGAAAAACATTCCATTAGAGACAGCTACGCTCATGTGTTCTGTCTGTATGCTGTGTTTTTGTCCTTCATTCATTACATTTGGGTTTTTTTCCCTGCTGGAAATCAGCCTCTCCTAGGACACCACAGTATTTTCTACAGTAATTACAATCTTGTGTACATGGAGTTTGTGGAGGACTGAACGAGAATTTAAGCTGAACCACTGAACCATCCAAATTATATTTAGTCTTCAGGGGAAAATAAACCTGAGGTAGAGGTAGGCACAGCAATGAATAGAAGACGATTTGACAACTGATTTTTTTTTAACCTTCCACCAGAAAAAGAGAAAAAGCTTTTTGTCACCCTTTTCACACAAATCTAGCATTGCACAAGTGTTAACATTTAAGGAGAAGCTAAATTGCAATTGCAATTTTTAGACAAAAACTACTAAGTTCTCCAACAACAACAAATCACTGGTAGAGAATAAGAGACAACATGCTGGAAAGGGGGAAATTTGCAGGGCCCAGTGCAGTAGGCAATCTCAGTGCAGTGAGAACAAGACAAATGTACATGAAGCCTAATTATCTGAGAGTGAAAGGTCATCAAAATCAATTTGCAGCATGATGTACAAAGGTCATTATCAGACTCAAATTTTCTATGCCCATTTAAAACACAATAAAAAATAAAGTGGTTGCTTTAATAACTATGATTAGTAAAGAGAAAAGGCATATCATTGAGCCATCTGTTTAAACATTTGTGTTACCTTAGTTTTTATACAAAACACTGCAAATAATGAAAGGTAGTTTTTTTGGAAGGCAGTGCTCCTGAAACAGACTCCATTCATTTTCAGGATCTATAATCCTGACAGAAATGAAAGCACCTCACTAAAATTACAGTCCTTCGAAATCAATAATGTAATATTTGTAATTTGTTTCTTTTTTATTACGGACCACTTCATTATTATTTTTATTTTCGGTTTATGGAATAAAATAGACTAGAATCCATCATTTTCTTGTCTGTGGTTAAATTGCTTACTCAGGGGTGCCGATTGCCTGTTTTGTTTTGCCTGTTTTGTTAGAACATCTCAGTAGCAAAGCAACCCTTGTGCAAGGAAACACAGATCTGTATAGCCAGCAGAGAAGACATTAGAACAGCAACACCTAAACCTAAAAGCATAATCAGAAATCTATTTATGCTGGTTCTGGAGGTAAATATAATCTGTAGCTCAACAGGAAAAAAATGAGCTGATCTGTCAGAAGAGGGTAGTTACCACAGGGTTTTTCTTATGAATTTTTTTGCCAGTTGGGACATCAGAGGTAAGGAGTCCATACAGGGAGCTGTCATCCAAAAAGAACTAGTTGCTAGTCTGAGGATGATCACTCAAAAGGTGAATAAAGTTCTGAAAATGGTGCATTATTTCCCTTTTATGCTTGCTTCCCTTTTTTTATTGACACATGGACTCTCCTTTCTCAATCCCCTGTAAAGAAAAAACACTTGAAGTAGATGAAGGACCCAGCGGGATATGGGGTGGAGAGTGGCTGGTGTCCACTAATTAGATACATTTATACAAAGAGAAATTTCTTCAGCTTTCCCACTTTGTCTGTGCTGTGTTTTCCAGTGCATTAGAAGTTCACGTCAAAGGGAAGAAAATAAATTTCCTGCCCACACAGGCAGCAAGCCTGCAAGTGCTGCTCTGCCAACAGCCCTTCGGCACGGGCCCTCCTCGTGCAGGCTGCACAGCGGCTGCAAACAGAGCCCACAGCAAGATCAAGAGCACATCCTGCTCACAGCCACTCTTCTCTTCAGGAGCTTTATAGACATAATCTCTGATTTCTTGATACCTTATGTGTACTCTGTATCACCTAGAAATGAGAGCAAAATAGGTACTGAGAAAGCTGTTTCTTTCCCACACAATATGCAGCCCCTGAAACCATAATGTTATTCGGTATTCATATGTTCATAACCATAGTCATTACACTTGGAACCTTAAACAAAAGGAGCTATTTCTGCCTGCATTTTTCTCCTGTTTTCTTTATTCCTATGGCTCTTCACTAAACAGTTTGTTGTGTTATTTTCAATATTCAGCTCAAATCTTGATGCCGTCATTTCATTAACAACTTTCTTTTTCTACAAATTAAAAAGGACCGAATTGTGGTTTATGTTCTTTCAAAGACATTTTTGTGAATGAGGTGACCACCACAGGATATTTCCCTTTGTGCCAGTCATAGAAATCTTCCTGCCAAGGAAATTAGATTCAGCATTGCTAATGGGAAGTTAAAAATACTCAGTATTTATTTTACAATTTGCTAATAATGAAGCAGACTGAGAGGATGATTGGTTGAATGCACTTGGAATAATAATAAAGGGCAGGGCAGATGCTGAAAGATATATTTCATGTTTCTTCTTCTAATTGATGTTTGTTTCTCATGTCCTTTGTGTGCATTTCCTGAATTAGTGTAGCATTCTCTGAGGGTAAATCAACCTAATTTTCCCCTCCTGACAGCTGCATCCTTGATGATACTTAAGGAATAGTTCCAGCCTTGAAACCTGGTGCCTGTGAAAAGGCTGCACTGGACTCAACTGGTTCTAGAGCTCAGACAGGGGCTGACTGCTCTGCCTCTGCACCTAGAGCCAGCTGTGGTGAGCTGCAGCTCTGGGCCACACAAAGTCTGCAGGTGCTGTGCCAGACTCCTCATAAAATGACTCTGCTTTGACATCAGAGCTCACATGCCCCTAGTTGGCTTGCAGTACCAGGTTGTTGGCAGCAAAGTCTGCTGATGTAAGAGTGTACTTTGAGCAGGTAGTGGTGAAACCACTGTGATAGGCTTGAGCTAAGGTCTCAGTGACAGATAGACAGCCAGATTGAGAGACAAAAGTTGGCTGAGTGAACTGGATGCCAGCAAATGGGACATGATCTCACCCTCACTGATACCATGAAAAGTAAGTCTTCATGTTGGTTAAAGAGTATCAGAAAACAACTTAAAACTGCAACAGTAATTTTTACATCACAATACATTAAATCTCTGTGGTTTGTTTTTTCTTTTTATAGGTACTAGCTGTACCTGTTACTAATGAGTACTAATGAGTTACAGTACCTTTATCAAGGTAGTATCATTATAGGTACTAGCAGTGTATCGAATTTCCCTTCTCATAGAGATCAATGGGATTTTTGCCTCTGAATTTAAAGATTATTTCACTTCAGTTATTAATAAAACAATGCTATAACATAAGTTTTGAGTGCCCCAGTTAGAGATGCAGAAGTAAGCAATGGCCTAATTTCAATGCTCCACCACTGGACCAAATATCCCCTCTACAGCTAACTCCTGGAGTAGCTGCTGGTATCCACATCTATGTCCTGTTGACTGATCAGTACCCATCTCCTGCAGAGCCATCTTTTGCAAAACCCTTTGGAAACTGTTGACCTGTAAGTCAGCTGACTAGAACTTTCCCTGCCAAGGCAGGCTATACTGATGTAGCCTAGATACAGACAGTCTGACTACTCACTTGTCGGAAGGATGCCGTATGTTTACACTGTTAAGAGGCCCTTACTCCCCACGTTGTGTGAATTTCTTTATTGGCAGTGTGCTTGGCCTTCACTTGATCCCACAATACAGTTCTAAAAAGCTTTTTGGTGTATGTGCAAGTCCTGTGTTCTTCCTTCTTCCTGTGTCTTGACATCTATTGAGGACTTCGGCAGGGAAATAATTCTCTAAATTCAATCATTATATTATGCAATTTATGAATAAAACATTAATTTGGTTAGCCCAGCAGCAACATATACTGTTTAGCAGATTTTTGTTTCCTGCCCACCTCAAATCCATAGTATTTTCTTCAGGATTTACAATGTTGATAGCAGTCAACTTGCAGGGAATTTGGCCTTACCCACATTTCACTGCCATATTTCTCTTCATGCTCTAATCATGCAAATATGTTATAAGTAATTAAATATTGCTTCAGCAAAATTATAGTCTCAAGTGCATGTGCTTGTAAATAAGCATCTCATTTCAACCACTTTAATTGTTAAAGTGGAGTTGAAAAGTGATCCCAGGTATTCTACAGGGCCAAAACGAAATCAGGAACTTCTTCATGATTGCAGCTCTGCAGACAAGCCACAAGATCAACAAGCATATTTGATGGACAGATGTAGCCTTCCATGCCACATAAAACTGAAGGCTTTAAATTACATAAGTGAGACTACCTGGGTGTGGAACTCACTATTAGGAATTCATTCATTGTTTAGCTTTTAATTATTTTTACTGGCATCTGCCTCGCTGTAAGGCAAGATCAGTGAGGTGCTAAGGGGCTTTTGGGAGATGTTACTGACTAATCTCTGGACTTGTGCAGACTCCTCATTGTGGTGATGGACAAGCATGACAGGGCAAAAATTAAAGACCAAAAGACATCACTAATTTGTTATTGAGCTTACATGAAATCCTAAGAGTTCCTTAAAAATACATGCCCAGAGCACTGTGTTCGCATAGTGAAACATTTAACAGCAGGAAATGCAGATGGTCAGCTTTATGGAAATGAAAACGGTCAGTGCTTGGTCAACTTTAATTTGCCATAAAAACATAAAAATTCAGTCATTAATGACAAGATTAAGTGGGATTTCTTAGTGAATATTTTATAGTATCCTAATATTTAACTCCCATGAGATAGCCTGGGCTCTCTAAATCTCCCTTTTTTCCTTTTGTTTCAGTTTTCAAGATTTCCCTCTCCATAGAAAACAAATTCTGAGCCTAATGAAATTGCATTTTACCAGGACTTGCTAATATTTTTTCTCTTTTCACTTCTTACCCGGTGACCAGAAGCTCTAAGTTCTTCTTGCCTCTGATATGAAGTTTGATTCTACATAGATCCTATGAGGTTTACAATCAGTTCTGACAGGAAAAAAAAGAAAAAAAGCATTCTCTAAATATTATCTTAAGATTTTATGTTTGTCTTCCTGTTTGAAGAGAAGTTAGGATTGCTGGTGTCCTTGCAGTAGAAGGACTTATGTGAAGGCTAATTTAACTGGCTCACTGCCTTTCAACTAAGGTCACCGTGTTACTTCCTGTATCCTGTTTTCTGGTCCATTTCAAGCTTCACATCAATTGTTGACATGGAGTTTGTTGATGAATGTGCCCTAAGAGGCCCATAAACCAATTTGTGGAGCAAATAAGAAGGTTATGAAAGCAATGACATACCCAGTGATTTTCCACTCTCTCTCTCGTGTATGTATCTTAATTTCCAGATAGCTGCATCACAAAATGAAAAGAGTTAATAGCCTTCTTGTTCTTTGTGTTCCCCTCCCCCCTTCTGTTAGGTTTCAGTGGACTAGTTCAATAAAAGCAAAAAGGAACACTATTCACTAGAAAACAGTTATTTAGGTACAATAATTTGTACTTTATGTCATATTATAATGGTGAGTGTAAATTTTCCTTTGAACCATGTTTTATTAACATTTTTTTCCACAGAGTTACATCAAAAGACTCTATAAATAAGTGATGTGCTCAGCCTGCCAGCTCTTACATGCATACCAATTACCTCTATTGGTTTCAGGACACGTAGTCAGTACTTTAAACAACCCAGATAATATTGCAAACTGAAATATTCAACATCTCCATCTTGGTATGCTGTCACCGTGCAGAGAATGATTATAATTGGTAATCAGTTTCACTGTTGGTAAGTTGAGTGGCATGATGCATTTTATATCCATGCTTATGTCAAACTCAATTAACATTCTAACACAGTGTATTTCAAAGACACAGACCTAATCTGAGGGAACAACGCAATTATTTTTTTGATGTTCAAAATTCTCAGTTCCATGAAGAGAAGAATTTGAAGCACAAATAGATTTATTAATACTGTAGCATTTTCCAGTTTTGCTTGCTAGAGGAAGAGGGGAAGAACATGTGTCTTGCATCTCAAATTCCGGTCACAAGTGGGACATGCCAATGACATGAGAAACTGCAGTGAAATCAGAAATACAAAATGATCAAGATTTTTCTTTGTGATTACAGAGTGCTGTATCAAGACATGATATGCATTTTGATACCGTGAACTGAAAAAGGGCTTAATTCTTTTACTAAAAAACCCCTGATCTGTTGAGGTCAATTTTTATTGATTGATCTATTTAATAGTCATGAGCGTCACAGTGCTTTGTCAAATTCCACATAAACAAATGGGTAAACAAAATTGTAAAGAGTAAACTTATATAAGTAACCTTTATAGGAGAAATTAGGAATCTGAAGAGGGCAGATAAAAGCTGCAACATTGTGGAACACATCATTACTGAAAAATCTTGTCCCCTCTCTTATGGGTTATTCATCTCTCCTATCACCCTCAATATTAGTTTGTAATAATGTAGGAGCCTTCAAAGCAGAGAATGGAAGAGATAAAATGCAAAAAAACTCTTTTAAAAATACAAAAACAAAAATAAAAACAAAACAAAACAAAAACCCAAACCAATTCTGGCTGATGGACATTACCCAACTGGTCTAGAGTTATAGTGTTCCACCCATGGTTAGTTTGTTGTATTTTCACACAGCTGGTCATAAATTGCTCATCCATCTGTCCTGATAGAAGTGACAGCATTTTGCTGGCATGTTTCTCCACATGGGCTCTTTTGTATGCAGTAGCTGCACACTCTTTATCACATAGGTATTCCATCAAGTGACCCATGCTCTGAAGTTACAGTCACACAATAGCTGAAGTAGGAAGGCACCTTTTGAGGTCATTTGCCCAAACCCCCTGCACAAGCAGAGTCAGCTAGAGCAGGTTTCCCAGGACCACCCCCAGACAGCTTTTAAATATCTCCAAATATGTTGTAGGAAGTAAAAACACCAAAACAAGCTGTTGTTTTACTCATCTTTGTTACAGCAAGTTTGTAGGTTGTTGTTTTCTGGGGGGGGTGGGGGGCAGGGCAGGAAATACTGGAAAACATGAAAACATATCCACTCTGCTAAAAGGAAGATTCATAGTTCTGCAGTTCAGAAAATAAACAAAAAGGTGATATCTACTTTGATTTTTTTGAGATAGAAATGCAACTTTCTTGGTGACAGGTGAGATTGGCTGAAGTTAATATAAATGTAACCATATTTTTCCTGAAGCATTTGAATTTTATGAACTGTTGACCTGAAATTTAGAAAGAACATTCTCTTTTCTTTGTGGAAGAGATGAAAAGGTGTTTTGTTCTTCTGTATTATCAAGAAAGATGGAGCAGGACGCCAGGAATTCATATATTTACGTCTCAACATCAAGACCTTATTCTTACTTTCTGGTAAGACAGACAATCTTTTCAACACTCTATCTCTTCCTCCACAGCCCCAGATTCAAGGCTATGCTCTTCTACTTAATTCTAATACCTTTGAGGTGGTACAATCCTTTTCTGAAAGGAGTACAGACTATAATTTTTATTATGATATACTGTTGTCTATTCTGTTCTTGACCATTGAAGCCTAGATAAAGCCTTGTTATTACTTGATGAATTAATCAGAATAACCCTGTATTTATTGGAAGCTATTGTGGAAGTTATTGATATAAAGATATTTCATCAGTCTCTGGGTACCAGCCTTGTCTCTGATTTGGGCATATTGATTTTTCTTACACCATTTGCTACAATGGTTCCTTTGAGAGTATCAGCATTTGGCAACAGGAGAGAAAATAAGTATCTAAGTCAGTTGCTATCACTTGTGCTTCTTTACCTCAATAGATAATTTCAACATGATTTTAAGTATTTTTTACATTTAAATGAAATATTCCATTAATATTACACTTTAGCATTCTTAGGAAGAAGCTTCATACCCTTTTCTATATTCAAAATACATTTTTCACGAGCAGCCTGGTGGCAAACCATGGGGAATAATGTTTGTACTATATCATTGCAAAACATTTTTCTCACTGTTAACTTAGCTGTTCCTGAGAGCAGCTAATAACCCTGATGTCACACATATGACCACTCTATTTCCCTGAAAAGCAATATATTCAGCATGGCAAGGGCACTTCTTTAAGCAGTGCCTTTTACACAGGCCATGTCTGTTTACCCCAAGACTAACTTGCAACAGCACTGCATGGTATTTTGGCTACAGGGCTGATTAATGTAATACATCCTTAGCAGGACTCTAGGCAGTGTAGCTCCATTCCTTGACACCAGTTTAGTAAGTACAGTGTATTTTCTCAGGTGCAGAGACTTCTGTGTTTTGAATATTGTCACAGATTAAGTCTAATATAATAATTTTGAGGATTTTTAAAATTTGTCTATTTCTGAGAAAATCTGAATTGTTATTTCTGTCTCTTCATATGGCCATCACAGTAGGATCAGCATGCCTGATTTACATTTTCTGCAATAGACTTTTATAATTGCTGTGTACTAATAGTATTCGTGTGGCAGATTCAGAAAGCTGAATCTGATGCACTACATGAATACTATCTGATTTTTTGAGTCACCTTATTAAAAGGCATGTTTGGAGAATAAGTATGTGAAACAGCATCTTGGAATCTGACAAAATTATTATTGCTATTGCATTAGTTAGGAAAATAGTGAAATCATAACAATCTGTATGATATCTGTTGCACTGATGTCTGGACAGTTCTTATTATTTAAAAGCTCTGGCACTGCATTTTCAGTTGCAGATACATATACATTCAGTTATCACTGGGAATAATAATATGGAATACTTTGTCATCACCAGCAATCCCTTTCTTGAGACCCTTTCCCCTTTTATTTCTCTTTGAACACCAAAATAGGACAGTTTGTATTAAATTCATATTTACTGCATAGTTTATTTCATAGATTATGTTATATCGTATAACGACCTAAGATATCAAAGGGATTACAAGGAATTTTAGAAATGCAGTAGTGGTTATAAAATAATTATGGTGCTGAAACATTTCTGGCATCGTACATTTTTGTCCATAAATTGAGCTTCCTTCTTTCTTAAAAAACCCTTTGAGGATTCTTGGTCTCATCTATCAGTCTCATCTTTCATTTCCTTTATGCTTTTGTCATGGTCTGGGTTCATAGAAAATATAGGAAATAATAGTTCACATTAAAACAATGGCAGAGAAAGCATCCTAGTAACATCTATGGGCCTTTTATACTGAAATATTTATTATTTCTGTGACTATGTCAGATTCTCAGAATTACAATAACTGATCTATTATTTGAGTATACTTGTGCCTGGATTTGAAAAAGGCATGGCATGGACCTGACCTCCTTTGCAAGCAGACTGTGCATGTACTTGTGTAATAGATATTTCTGGTAAAATATTTGTAGAGACCTAATTTCAGTCTGAAAGCTTTGTGAAAATGATTTCTTTATGCATGTATTTCAGAAGATATTTTCTCACAAATATCCAGCCAAAGAATAGAAATAATATCATGCTATTTCTGAGATCAATCTTAATGAAGCAATTCGCACACATTTAGAAACTGAGGTCAAACACTTATAATAGGTGACTTGTGATTAATTCAGGAGGTAAATGACTTTTTAAAATTTTTGTGACATTTAGTTGACAATATATTTGGTATGTAACACTTTCTTCACAGAAATTTCTTAAGTGGTGCCAGATGTTCTTTCACACTAATTGTTATAACTTTTCCTACCTGCACTCTTTAATTTCTACAGTTTCCTCTCTGATACTCATTCTCCCTTATTTCCCACTACCTCTTTTTTATCGCACTCCTCCATTACAATCCTTCATTCTCAGTCACATGCCAAAAACAGCTTCATGTTTTTTCCAGCTTCATCTCTGTCACACAAATACTCTGAACTTCTCTTCTTTTTCAAGTCAATTCACAACACCCACTCCTTAAATGACTTCTACAAGAAATTATCAGGTCAACTGAGCGGCATTGACACCTAAAGATACATAATTAACTATTTTTTAAAGATCATCTCGTTCTGTACAGAAGTGTATATAAAACATACAAAACTTTGCTTTAAAATTCTCTTGTGCTTTATTTAATAACTTACTTTCTCTGCTTCCGTGATATAGTTATTTCCCTTCACATTTTTTTTGTTGTTGGTGGTGATAACATGTCCTCATCCATTCCTACATCTTTGGGATCTGATTGTATCTGTAGTTTCTGAGCTTACAGACTTAATAAATATAAAAACAACAGTCAAACCATTAGCTGCTGTTAGCAATTTTAGCCACACCATTTCAAAATAAAGATGTAAAGATGGATACCCTGACAAAAGACAGCCTGGGGCTATGGCAGCCTCTCCAATGCACTTTTCTGAGGACTTCTGAGAAACACCTAATAGCATGATTAATGGCAGAGAGAAATTTGGTAACATTTGTTGGGTTTGGTTTCAGCTTGCAAACGAGGGTTTACACTAGTTTTAAGATTCATGCAGGGGATCCCTGACACCTTCCATGGGGATGGGCAGCAGTGCCCAGCCTTCTTCCCTATACCGATGAGTACTTATGTCAGAGATCCCCACCGGTACACTTACTTTCAAAACACCTGTGTGAGATAAGGAAGCACAGTTTTATTTATTTATTTGCCTGGGAAGTTGTACTGCATGCAAAGACTTTGTTTGGGAAAGCCTTTAGCTGCCAATATAAGGAAACAGAAGAGAGGTGGAAAACAGAGAACAGGGCTGCTAAGGGATTAAATCAGCAATGTTCTTTCTTTTTTTCTCCTGGTATGAGACAGGACATGCTACCTCAAGGCTTGGACCAATTGGAGTGACATAGTTTAAGTGGTGGGGCCTGCAGCAGTGCATGGTGTGGGAGGAGGCCATGGACCCACATGGGCCCATGGCAGCTGGCTGCAGCCACCACTGACACCAACAGAAACAGCACTGGAAAGAAAAACTGTCCTGAGCCATGGCTGTGTCAGTCAGAGGAGCACAGGCAGACCCTGATAAGTTGTGTTTAGGAAAAACCTCAGCTGCTGGGGCTGAAGACACACTCTGGGGAGAGCAAAATGTGCCAAATGGGTACAGGTGCTCCTGCGGGACTGCAGCCATGGAGGACCTTGCAACCTGTGAAAACAAGGGTACCTGAGACTGGGGCAGGGGAGGACAGGTTTTCACCTCAGTGTGTGTGTATAAATGTTTACATCTGATTCTCCCTCAACACCTGAATCTTGGTCAAAGTTTGTTTGACAGTAGATTAAGTGAAATTACCCAACTGAAGACAGCTGACTGCACCAGGGCTGAGCGCAGTGGCAGTGGTGAAGGAGGGTCTTCTCCCAAAATGCCCGTGTCCTCTGGAGCCACAACTGGTGCCACAGCTCTCAAGTCACTGGATTAAGTGCCTGAGGCAGCAGCATGCAAGGTTTAAGTTTGCTTAAGAAAACACTGGATTTGATATTTTAATGTTTCCTTCTGCCATAACCTTCAGGACATTCAGCTTCTTCAAAACATGAAATATCTTTTTTTCCAGTGGAAATTTCATAATGGAGCAGGGTGGGAAGAGAGAAAAACCAGCTTAAAGACAGACATTGTGCTGTAAAGTGAAAACATACATGAGATTGTTCAGACCCACAGGAGGTATTATATCCAGCCGCATATAAAAGCTGGATGTATTAATTTTGCCTGTTTAAGAACACCAAGTTATGAAAGCATAATCATCAACAAACAGCATAACCTTGACCAAAGAGTCTGAAAGAGTTCAAGGCTTGTTCTCTGGTATACCGCCATATATGTGAGCAGATAAACAATGGCAGCAGAAGTGTTGGCTAGAAACACTGCTGAAGTACAGCTGCCAAGAGCGCAAAGGGAGTGCAGTGGTCATTATAGGCAGGCAGTGTCATCTCTGGGACTGCAAAGCCTTGCTGAGCCCTGGGAAGGCAATGAAAGCAACCTACTAAGTAGTTAATGTCCTGTTGCATACTTCTGTGCTTCCTCCTGTCAGATAGTCCCAGATGTTCATATTGCCAATGTTTGATGGTCATCCTGGGACCCCAGCGGTGTTGACAAGAACACTGTTAAAAGGGTAAAATTCCTCACTGAAGATAGATCAAGGAATGTCTTTAAGACTACAACAGCACAGGAAGTGCAGGTCTGTACTTTAATTTGATTTGTTATTCTTAAACAGTTCTCTTTATTCCTTCTTCCTCTCTCTTTATAAATACAATGCATTTTGCAAACACTGAGTTTAGTGCTGTTGTAAGGGTAGGACTGATTACACTGTCGGTAGCTAAGCAGAATGTCTGGAACTGCTGAAGGCTGCATGAGCTAGACTCCCACTTAATAAATTGAGTCCAACCTGCAGCCTACCTACCTTTGTCACAAACTGACACTATCAGCCATGTTAAATGGGAGCGTGTCTTTATGAGCTGGGGAATTAACTAAAATCACACACTATGTTTATAAGTGTTCTAAACTCCTTCCTGTTTTGTGCTGAAATACACCTAAACAACACAGTTGGCCCCATCCTTACTCTGTGAAGCTAAAGAGCCTCTGGCCTGTTTACATTCAAATAGGTTTTTTGAATGTAATGGAAATACTGCAGTGAAAAACACACTATATAGCACAGTTAAAACCTGTATTTGTTTAATTATTAAGTTGCAAATATTAAGGGTGGAATGTCTCCCTTTTGAATCAGATCAGGGAAGATTCCTCTAAGAGGATTTCATAGGAAATAATTTTTTCAAACTAGCAGAATAAGAAGCTTCCTAGCATTACCACTGCACAGAAACATTAAAGCTCATTCCTTATAGTCTTTATTAATAGGAAAACCAGGTGCCTCTTCTTGTGTTTTGAGGTACTCCACTACAGTTTCTCTGCTCTGCCTCCCTTAAAAGACTTAAAGCCCTCTCATGGCTCTGAAAAATACCCATTTACTTATATGGTATTCAAAGTGACCATAGACTTGTCAAGTTGACAGGTTTTCGTCCCCCAAAGGAAAAGCACAGTTGCAGTTTCTCTCACAGTACATAACTGCGGTGTAATAAATGCAAAGAAAGTGGTTCATTCTGGATGCCAGACACAGTGCAGTACCAGCTTTCCTGTCCTTGTCTCTCTGCAGACAAAAGACCTCAGCACAGGGAACACAATGTCACCCAGTACCTGCCCAGATTAACCAATTATGCAATGAGTTGATAGCATCCCTGAAATCTTTTCCATGCAACTTTAGACTTGTTTTGGAATTACTGCAGCTCCCAGATGACTTAAAGCAAAGAGAAACAAGCATACTGCTTGGGTCATAAAGCAAGTGACATTGAGAACAAATGAGATGAATGAGGCCTGTGTCAATATGGAACATCAATTTATCACCCCAGCTGAACACACAAAGGTAATTTGTAAAACTACAGTGTTTATTAAACCAATTACAAATAGGTGCACTTGGAAACTACACGGCTTCTATGTTCTCTAGGCTTATGAAAGAGATTAAGATTCTTCACATATTTTTTTCTCCCTCTTCCTTTTATTTTTTTTTGCCCTCCTCTGTGAGGTATCTTGCTGCTAAGTACCTGTTAAGGAGGGATGATGCAGTGCCTCCTGGGCCATATCATTGTATTGGAAGTTCCAAGCAAACAGGTTTACATCAAAGGAGCAAAGTGACTTCTTCATAGTCATTGTTTCATTTCTATGTACAATGTACTAAATATAATATAAACACTAGGTTTTGGCAGTATCTAGCCTGTAGTCTCCTCAGACAAAGAATATCAATTATACATCTGTTATAATGCATGGTTATTTCTAATCTGATAACAAGTAAGTCAAGAATTACCACAGAAATTGTCGGAATTAACTGAATAGATGGAATATTGATTTTAAACTAGATTATTCATGTGCATGAAAACTGCTTCATTATGCAAAGGTTTAAAGGTCTGGCCTCTCCTTCTTCATCTCTTTTTCCTAAGGATAAAGTAGTAGGGTTAGTTCAGTCTTAATGAGCCATGTTTTTAGGCTTCTCTTACAGATCAGTTGGAGACAGGTTAGAAAAATGTCTTTCCTGGAGTGAGGTAAACAGGGCTAAGACAGTAGCTGTACTGAGCAGAGGTGTTATTTCACTTGTCTATAGTTATGCTATAGTTTATGCATCCCAATAACTTAAGTGTCTTCCTTGCAGTGACAGAGTGCTGTGGATTCATATTCTATTTAAGATTAAGCATAACCTACAGATCCTTCTGTGCAGTACTGCCACTAAGCAGTTGTTCCCTGTCTCACATTTCAGTAACTGATTGTTCCTACCAAGTACAAGAGTAATGTTCTGTAATCCTTCTCTTTTTTCTTTCTTCCCTTGTCCTGTCCCACCCCCCCCTCACCCCCCTACCCCCCACCCCCCCCCAGCAATTTATCCACTTTGTCAAGATCATTTTGCATTCTAAAGTTGCCTTCCAGCACTTGCAACTGCTTTTAGCCTAGTGTCATCTTCAGATGAACTAATTATGCCCTATACCATTATCTAGGTCATTAGTGACTGAAATAGTATGAGATTGGGAGCAGAGCTTTGGGGAAACCCCACCTGATTTTTTCTTTTCTATTCTTATATTCTTATAGTGGGATATTTTCATTAAGCCCTTTTTCTCCTACCTTATTTGTTGGAATAAAGTGATGGGGTAGTCTCAGCTTTGCAGGCCTGTGGTCTTGATTCTTCATGAGCCCAAGCGCTTTGAAAGTTGCATTCATTGCTGCTCAGAAAAAGTCCCAGTACTTCTGGATCTTTGGTGGCAAATAGTTTTGTTCCTCTGGCTTCTGTAATTCAGTAATGCTGGTGTGATGGCCAGTTAGGCCCTCAATATGCTGCTGCAGAATAAGGATAATTCATTTGAAAATATCCTAGTATTTAAAATACTCCTCTTAAAAGCTACTGACAAGCTCTTGTTACTATCGAGAATACTTTCTAAAACCTGTTAGTTTTAGGAAGTACCTATTTGTGATAAATTTCTGCATATCTACTTCAAAAAGTTTGGTTTAACACTTGTGTTTTTGAACACTGTTCTCTTAATCAGAAATAAACCTTTTCCCAGAGATGTAGTGATGATGGGGTTTGTTCACTGGCTTTGCTAACATTTAGCAATTAGAATAGCAAAACCTCATTTCAGAGAATAGCTCCATATTTTCACGCACCTAACATAAAAACAAGCAAATTGACACCCTGCCAGGAGTAGCCAGAGGAGATCTTAGAAGAGACTTCATAATGATACTGTTGCCATATTGCACGCCTGTAAATAATTCATTAAGTCAACCACCCTTTTGTTTTAAGCAAACATGAGCAGATGCCTTCCTAAATTGGATGCAGACAACAGTTTTCAGCAAAATATTGTTGTAATATGACACTTTAAAAAAGTAACTGTTTTCTCTCATTGATTTTTGAAATGTTATTGACTCCGATAATTCACAGTGATTACTTCTGTTACACATAAGTACTTCATGGTTTTTCACCTACATTTTCCAGATTTTTGATCTGTGATAGATTTCACAGTTAACTGCAGCATGGTGGAAAATAAAACAAATTCACAGGCAGTTAAGAGAACTGAAAAGTTTTGCAGAGGCCCAAAATATTAGTATTAATTATTTTATACAAGACCTGCTGTTTAGACCTTTTACCTGCTTTGTATTTAGAAAATCAATGAACAGAAATAAGCAGGTAATTAAAAGACAAGAAACAACAGTTGTGGGAGTCCAAGCAAAAGGTTAAGGCCAGTGTTTACGCAGCTGATGACTCCTCAGTACTCAGCTTGTAAAGTCAGGTCACACCTTTCAAAATACCATAATGATACTGTGTGAAGTGTGTAAAATTCATTCTTATCTGTAACCATGTTGTATTCTTTTTACCTCCCCAGTGGTGTAGAGAAGACTTACGTGGGATTAAGAGGCAGGACTTTATTATTTGGTGTCTCTACTTTGGATTTTACCATCTCTCTTTGTGTCAACATTTTTCTGCATACAATATCACAGAGCATGAGCTCTCCTTACTTTTATTTCCCTATAATGATTTCATTCCAAGTTTGTATGCTACTTTGCAAAAACTTTAAAATAAGAAATAAGGATAATGGGTGTACTAAAATTAGGTATTCCTGTAAATTCTGAAGAGTACAGTAAAATATCAAACTTCAGTATGATTTTAATCAATATTTTAAAATGTTTTTTAACTTATTACTGTGAAATACTTGTGGCAATTTATGCACCTTTCAGTCAAACACTAAATTACATTTGAAGTTTCTACTAACTCAGCTTTACAATGAAAGTTTCTTCTCCTTTATAAATGGCTATGAGGGCATCACAGATAGATGTTCCATTTATTATTTGCCAGTAAATAAAATGGAATGTGTAAGCATATTGATTTTATTAGTCCTAGTGATGCTTCAGTAACATTACAATGATATTTTACATATTTTGTAAGAGTTTGAGTTATAAACCTCAAATCCTTTCTCATATTAATTACATAACATTTATGGTACAATAAATTATTTGGAAATTAGTTGGTTTTAAAAAATCCTGCGGTTAGATACTATGTGTTTGAGTTCGTCTAGTTTAGTCTGAAGCAACTGTGGGGGGAAAAACCTGCAGTGAACTAGACCTTTACTTTTCTATGTGTATCTCTTATGCACATCATGACATCTTTGGATATCTCTTTTTCCCTCCCCAAGCTTTTCCCATGCGCGAATTGCAAAAATGTCATTAACATCTCAAGCATCATACAGAGGAACTGTAAAATGTAATTGTGAGAGTCTTAGGATATCATGTCTGAAGGAATTTTTACACCCTTCTAATCTCACAGACGCCAGCACACTATCTAGTTATTTTTTGCATTAAGGTAACAGTGCTTATTGTGAATTTAACAGAAGAGAAATAATCTTTATGCGGAGCTTCTAGCCTTCTTCAGTTGTACATTACTCAACATATCAAAATGTGGCATTCATTAAAAACATTCGGGTCTAATTCACGCCTCTAATGAGTTTATTTCTCATACGTGAGTAACAGCGTAGTCAATGGATGCACAGGTCCAAAGTTAATTTCATACTCTAGTATGGTCAGGTTAAGGGCCTTAGCAAAACTAAGAAGTGCTTTTTTAGTGAAATGTTTTTCCAACCATTACAAATAGTGTAGGTTAATTTCGATTCATCCATAAAATTCTCCACACAGAAATTATTCACCCTCATGTGTTGATTAAATATATTGCACTAACTTAAAAATATTCCAGAAGGAACATCAGTTTGCTAAACTGGAGGATTAGATGGACTTGATCAACTGGTTAGAGATTTTCTTGGGTGGTTTGTAAGGTCAGTCTTCTAACTTTGGGTATAATAAATGATTTAATTATTGTAACATAGCCTGAAAGTCTATAATTTATGTCAGGTCTATGATATGCTGATTTTTCTGAATGCAACTGAAATGTCTTTCAGAAAGATTTACAGTGTTAATAACCTCCAGCTATTTTAAGTCACAGTCAATCTTCATGGAAACAGCACAGAGATTATACAGCGTTTTTTCTTTCCCAGTGGTTACTGCCTTATATTTTAAATATAAGCTGTTTGATGAAAATTCACACTTTGAGAATGCTCACAAGGTTGTGACTTTCTTCTCTTCCTTTTGCCCCCACCCCCTTTGCTCAAACATATGAGGAAGAAAGACTGTTACCCCGTGTCAACCAGAACTGAACAAATGGCTTTGGGTTAAACTGATTCAATTGGGAATCGTTTGGCTTCAACTAGATTTCACTTACTGTGAGCTCAGTAGATGGTCCTAAGCAGTCATCCGAGAACACTCGCATTTAAACAAGCAAACAGACAACAAGTATATATAGATGTCCTTAAGCAGAAAAACTGTATCTTTGAAAATGAGTAGTCACACATCCCAGGTGATGAACAGTAAAGAATGGGTCCTTAACTTTGCAAAGTGTTAGAAGTCCAGATTAAATCCTACCTTTGGGACATTCTTTAGGGAACACCATTTGATTTCATTATGTTGCCACTGCTGTTTAAAATAGCTCTAAAAAAGCAACACTGTCTGAATGTGTTACCTTTTCACATAGTTATTAGCTAAACCAACCATTGTTATCAATTTCTTTCTAAATGACTTTTTCAAATTAGAGTAGAACTTTTCTAAGCAATAAATAGTCTCTTGTTAAAAAAACACGCTTCAGCCTTGTTTTCTGTGTTTTACTTAACAGTGTCAGAAGGAAGAGCACCTAAAATTAAGGAAATCTTAGCAGTGAGGTATGAACAACCTAGTTTCTTGAAACAAAATACTGATGTTGTTTTGCACTTTCTTGTCAAATACTTCACTTTTTTTCATATGAAACTAATGGTTTTGACCTTCAGAAATATGATTCACCCAGAACATTGACCACTATCAGAAAGCTGAAATTTAGAAAATCTGTGCTGTTTTATGGAGCATACCATGAAAAAGGTATGGCACCAGGAGTTGTAGATAGAGCAGCAACTTCATTGTGTAAGCAGTTTTGAGAAATCTCAGTCAATAACTTATCCAGCACAAGCCATCTCTTCCCAGTAAACTGTTCCATCATAAAAAGTCACTTTTGATTCAATATAATGGTGAATGTGTCACTGGGATCCACCAAATCTCCCCTTACACATAGGTTAAAAATACAGCAAAATAGAGCTTCCCTGATACTCACTTTTAACATGACCACAGAATGGTCATCTGTCAATAAGAAAGTGCTCTGTGTGTATGATTTTTTTTTGCTAGCATGACTGTTATGCTAACCTGCTGAGTGGCTCTAGGAGGAACTGTAGGGAAAGCAGGGGAAAACCTTACCTCCTAGTCCAGTCTAAGAGTGAGGAGAAAACCTTTTCTAGTTCTTGAGAGAGAGAATTTGCAGACATAGTGAAACTGCAAAACCCTGTCTTGTTTAGATAAAATATTTTGAAGTTTGCTCGGATGTATACATGAGATGAAGTAGATGTATGATGCTAAAACTTTAAATACTGAAAGCCAAGCTACATCATAAATACATTTTGCTCAATCTGCTAATATTCAAGACTAAGACTATTTCCTCACTTCTTTGGGAAGAATCTCTTTTCTTGTTTTTGTGACTTTTGTGGGGAGAACACAGGCAGAATGCTGTGTTCTGGTCATGTTCTTTAGCTGGCTTAGCAATGTGATTACATTTAGTTCAGTTCCTACTGGCTACCTGCTCCAGAAGTTCCTGGTTGAAAGATCGTGGTTGGAACTAAAAAATGGATCATGCTTCACACTATACCCTTCCATCCAGGCAATTAACCACATCATCCTATATTGCCCTTGTATCTCCATTATACCTCTTATAGGCTTAAAAGAAGTCAAGAATTATCCTTTCTCTGCACTTTGCGTATCAGACAGAGCCTGTGCTGATATGCTTTTTTTGTTGTTGTTTTTGTAAAGACAAAAACACTCTTTGTTTTGTAAAGACCAGTTCCTCACTTGTAGTAATCCCATTCTTTCTCCCCAAGCCAGGTAGCCCTCTGAGGTTCTGTCACTTCAGGCATCTGGCTGCCAGGTTCCTGCAGTGACTAGGTGAACTGGTGTTGACTTATCTAAAGCATGCTTTTTCTCAATACAACCTGCTCTAACACTTCATTATTGCAAAAATGTTATTTAGTTTCCTGAAAGCTATTGCCATCTGTGTGTTTCATAGCTTATAGAAATGGAAAGATGGTCTTCTCGTGGGCCTTGGTATAATAGTTAGGACATATTTTTGCAGAATTAGTGTCTGTACTTGGCGCATCTTAAATGTAAGTTGTAAGTATGCACTGAATTCAGCCACTGTACTATCTGCTAGTATTTTTGACTCAGATAGCTTTTGTATATCTTTTCTTGCTGCGAAATGAACATGTAACATCTGCACATAATATCCTACTGCCCTAAAAGCATGTCTTCCTGTCACAGTGGTGAATATCAGACACTTATGTCAGGAATAATGTTGAAGTTGGTTTAAACACATGCAATAGTTTCACACTTGTATTATCTGAGTATATAGTTTCCCTTAAAATACCTGATTTCTGCATTGGGCCACAGTCTGTCCAGTTCTGAAGACTGTTTTAGGTCAGTAAACAAATCATTAGAAAACATGTTCCAAAAGGAGCTTTTTTAACATTAAGAAGAGAGCTATTCCTCTGGTTGCTCCTATAAACATCACATCAGTCCAATCATTTTGCTGGTTGAGTCATTCTTTGTTCTACATCTCCTAGTTAACGGTAGTGAGTGTTTTCTGCTGCCTTCTCTTAAGTGATGAAGGAAAAGGCTGATGTTTATATTTTCAGCTTCTGCACAATAGAGTATTATGGCTTGCTTTCTAGGAGAGAAGCTCTGCCAAATATAAGAAGGGGAGAGTGAATGTGGCATAAAAAAGTTACCAATTTCTTTTCCTATTAACCGGCAATGTGGTATGCATTAAGACATTAAAGCAGCTGTGGTGAGAATGGTGGATGTTCTTAACCTATGTTTGATTTTAATTTCTGATATCTGCAAGTCAATGTGTGGAAAAGTTTTGGGGTTTACTTTCGGCCACTATGGTATGTAAGCTCTCCTAAAGCAGTATTGTCTTTTTGCAAACACCTTGGAGCTCACATCTAGCACAAAAGCTGCCAAAATACATCCACTTTTTATTTCTGTTTTAATCTCCCATAAAATCAAATGTTTAAATATTGGTCCTAAATAGTTTCTCCCTAGGCTTTAGAAAGTGATGTCATTTTGTCCCTGCTGCTTTTATTTAACATGAAGAAGTCTGAACAACAGCTGACTCATTTATATACTGACTTGATGGACCTGACTCTTCAGCACAGTACAATTATCTTGTATAGTGCTGACAGCATTTGGGTTAGTCTTTATCAAGCTGGTGAGATTTTTGCAGCAGAAGCATGATCTGGTGGAGCCACAGGAACTTTCCACAAAGTGGAAGAAAGCTGTCATACCTGGGTCACCTGTGGCTATATCAATTCTTTGGCCTTGGGCAGCTACCTATCATGTGTATGAGTTCAATTTTACCTTGACCTAGCACCTGGTTTGAGGTAGTGATCCATCTAGCCTTTTGAGTTCCTGTAAATATGTGCTTCTGAACTGCCCTATATGCAAATTGGCTTTGTGGCAGGATATGGCTCTTTAGCATTGTTTATATCACGCTACACAGCTTCAAAGCATGTCTCCTGGTTAACAATGTATACTAAACTTCCCATTCTTTATGTTGCAAAATGCTCCATATATCCAGAGTGTCATTTTGCTGGGATGTTTGTGTTGTTGTCATGTTCTCTGTCTTTTTGAACTCCTTTCATCTGTATCATTTGATCTAAATTTTCATTTCTTGTAGCACTTTCTGTTTAAGCTCTGGAGACCAGGGCTTCTTTCCAGTTGCTTCAGATAAACTTTACAGCATGGTCCTGGATGTCATGCTTTGTGTATTCACTGTCTTCAAAGCAGAGTAGAGAAAACGGCTAACCCAGGCATTGGGCTATAGACTCACTCATTTGTATGCAAAGAACAGGTCATGCTGACCTAAGAGTAGCAGAGCATTAAATGCTGTAACCCTTTAGGCTCAAGCTTTGTCAGTAAAATCTAGGAGTTTGTATAACTAGCACAAAGTGCTGCATAATAACATGTAGGGTATTGAAACACTTTCCTTTGTGGTTTGGTTGTTGAGGGGGGAGGGTTGCTGCATTTTTTCTTGCCCTTCTACTTCCATTTGCAGCTGCCTGTTCTAGCTGAGGAAATACAGACTTCACAGTTCTTGCAGAAAACTTATTATCTGATTACTTTTTGCCAGTCTCGAAAATAGTGAGAAAGAAAATGAAAACTGAGTATTGGAGAGGAGGCTGCTACCCTTCAGAACACAGGCTCTGACCTGTGAGAAAAGCAGACTGGGCAGAGTTAGAGGGATTGCACAATTAGGAGGAAAACAAATTAACTCTTGACATAAAGGGAGAGCGAACAGCAGAGCTGCCTTCATCTGCTGCAGAGTCTTCTAGGATATTTACAATATTCTCTGCTCTTCCTGATGATAAATCTTTCTAGCCACTCATTTTGTGGCCTTATGGTCTCTGCTAACTTTTCTCTCTTTACGGCCTTTTGGGCATAGATTCTCACCTTCTTAAATAACTTGAAGCTGAAGAAGAAACAATACCAAAATATATAACAGATGCACAAGTGTACCTTGGGGATAGATGTCTTATGGACACAGCGCTGTCATCACACTTCCATAAGCACATTTTTACTGTCTCATTCATCATGCATGTGTGACTTGCTGGCAGTACACTTGCTCTCAGTGGGGTAAACTTCTATTCTGAGTCCAAACTAGCCAGATACATCTTTTTACCCTGTGTGTTAGGTTTTTTCTTCCAGTCTGAGGCTTCAGATCTCCATCTCTTGTAAATGATCTAAAAAGCATTTTTATATCCTACTTGATGTGCTGCTGACACTTAAGTGTAGTAATAGAAGTTTTCACTACCCATAGCCTTAGAAAGAAATTCAAGGGCATTTTGACTGTGTTTAGAAACAACTGAAAATTTATAATGTGTATCTAAAATTTATAATGTATATATAATTTATATGTATAAAGTATCTTGACTTTTTCTTTCTCTGGGATGATTTTTTCAATCTTCTCTTTTCTAACTACTTCTAGTGTTTAACAGTCAAAATCGGGGGCAGGGAGGAAAAGGAGATAAGAATCTATTCTCATTGATTAGCTCTATGGTTAACCTCCTATAGAAGCATGATTAAAGCACAGAAATCTTTATTGTCTGTCATAGTTTAACCTCAGCTGGCAACTTAACAGCACACAGCCACTTACTCACCCCCCCCCCAGTGGGATGGGGAGAGAATCAGAAGGGTAAAGGTGAGAAAACTCATGGGTTGAAGTAAAGACATTTTAATAGGGAAAGCACGCATGCAAGCAAAGCAAACCAAGGAATTTATTCACTGATTCCCATCAGCAGCCAGGTGTCCAGTCATCTCCAGGAAAGCAGAGCTCCATCAAGCATAAAAGTTACTTGGGAAGACAAACACCGTCACTCCAAATATTCCCCCTTCTTCCTTCTTCCCCCAGCTTTATATGCGGAGCATAACGTCATATGGTTTGGAATATACTTTTGTTCAGTTTGGGTCAGCTGTCCTGGCTGTGTCCCCTCCCAGCCTCTTGTTCACCCTCAACCTACTCGCTAGTGGGGTGGGGTGAAGAGCAGAAAGGCCTTGACTCCGTGTGAGCACTGCTCAGCAGTAACTAAAACATCCTTCTACAATTAACACTGTTTTCAGCACAAATACAAAACATAGCCCCATACTAGCTACTGTGAAGAAAACGTACTCTATCCCAGCCAAAACCATCACATTTTCTTATGTACTGAAGGCCTTTTACCACCACAGAGGTATATGGAGTTCTTTCCAGTAACCCAAGAATGGTATGCAACCTTCCTTTTTATAGCATTCTGAAAAGATATTTTCTCTGAGTTGCTTTCACTGCAAGAATTTTCAGGACTATTGAATGTTTTCTGATCTTTGTAATGCTATTCATTTTAGTAAAACTACTCTAGATTTCCACTACAGAAAATGTGACCATAACATCTCCTATTTTTTTTGCTTCTTCGGAAGCTTTGGTGTATGTTTGTAGTTAATGGGGGAGAGGAGGAAGGTGGCTGTTCTGGATGTCCTGAACCAACCATTGAGTGTATTTATTTCCAGGGGCATGTGAAGCAGTTCATGGAGCTAAGGGTTACGTACACCCAGCAGATAAGATGCTGTCTGAGATTCTGCTATAATTTTCACTGTTGCACACCTATCATAGGACACACTTCCTCTGGTCTTTAGCTGTATCAACAGGAAACTCTGGAAGTTTTTACCAGTGTGTTGATATATGAGTTTATGATATGTTTCTGGTTAGGAATGGCTTCGAGGTGTTTCACATGATACAGGGAAATATATATACCATGCTGCATTATTTGTTGCTGCATTTACAACCCATTGATGCGGTTTCTGGAGAAGAATTAATAGGGAAAGCTTTCCATTTAGACACAGATTTTTAAAAGTAGTCCTGTACAAATCTTTTCTGTGCTTGCCAACATAGAGCATTGCTAGGAAAATTGACTTTTCCTAGTTTGAAAAAGTTCTATTAAGGTAACAAAACCCTACAGTAGTAACGGTGGAAATTCTGCAATGCCTCACAAATGTCCACATAACATAAAATGGGGAACATAGTTTGAAACAGGATCAAAACTATATTTTAGCTAAAGGACTGTTATCCAAAGTATGCAGAAAACAAAGGGGGTATCTGAGATGCAAGCAGGATTACCTCCATAAAAAGTACTCCCATGTGAACATGGAATATAAAGAAAGGCAGAAAAAACCTAAAAATGCACATTTTTATTGGGAAGTAAGATAAATATCCTACATGAAAATACTTTTGTGTGTTACAAAATTCAGTAACACACAATAACTTAGAAGAAAAAATAGTTGCTGAGATGTTAAGAATGCTCCTATTTAAATGAGTTATATCGCTATACTAAATAATTAAACAACAAAAGTGTGTATTAAAAGCTTTTGAATGTCATCTTTCTTGCAACAGTAGTTACATGATTCTCACCTAAATAAAATGACCAGAAGTCTAGCATGGACAGAAATGCAAATTAAATTGCCGATTTTTACCACTCCATGTCATGGTCAAAACAATCTATTACACATCCTTTTTGCATTGTGTTATACCTCTGCAACATGACTGCTGGTGCTTAAGGAAACAGCCTATCAATCACAGCAGAAATACAAGACTTTTAAATGGAAAATTAATTTTAGTACAGACCAGGATGTTATCTCCAACACTGTAGTCCCTACAAAGGGGAGATCAAGCTATAATAGAAGCCGTCAACCCCACATGAACCACTTAATCATGTTTATATATAACTTGCATATTAAAAAGCAATATCCAATGTCAATGGCTCAGATATAAAAATATCTTAATAGTCAGTAACTGACTAATGAATACTACAGTAATAACAGTTTAATTTGAAGAATTCTGACAGCTGGTTGTCTTGATGAGAGCTGTTACCAGGGAGCCCTAGTCCCATGCTGAGAACATCCACAGCGTGCTGATTTATAGCAGCAGTGCAGAACTGTTTAATGTCAGCACCTCTCAGCTAAAGTAATAATAAACAGGAATGTTATGGTTTATTTTTCTGTATGAATTGTTCAGGGTCTGTATGGTAAGCACCAACTCAATAGGGGATAATAGCTGCCATTCCCCAGGGAGTTGTAACTGAGGTTTAAACATTTTTATTGGCAAGGTTAGTATATCAAAATGAATCCAGAAGAAGTTGTTTTTTCTCTTCTCCTTTTTCCTTTCCTTTTGCTTGATTTCTCATCCCATTCTGGAAAGCAAATATAATTCTTGTAGTTATGGAAGCTTCTTTCAGGCTTTAGCTGCACTTCTTGTTTGTAGTAGTTTAACTGCCTTCCCTTTGTATGTTTAGTATTTAGGTGGGTGTGAATTTACCGCAGAAATCACTGTACAGCTTTTTCTCTCCTTCATCTGCTCCCTTCCCACTCCCCTAAAATTTGTAGATGTAAAGTCATTTTGCAGAATTCAAAGATTTGAAAGCAAGCTGCTATTTAGTTAAAAATTTAATGTGAAGAAATGTTATGCACTGAAAGATTTAAAGCAAACTTTTTAGGTTGCCACTTTTTGTATACCTGCAATTTTGAACAAAAGCAATTACTTAGGGGCAGCACCTTAAAACATATTTTAGTTTAGTCTTGAATGAGTAGGCTTCCAAAATCTATGCAAGATACACTGCAAGCTAGGTAGGGGGGAAGTCTTCTCTCAAATCTTTCTCAGACAACTTTAATACTGCTGACTCTTACCTCTTAATGATACACTGCATTTGGTAAATGTAGCCAGATATTGGTAAGATTCTTGCCTTCTTATTTCCTTTTGCACTGCAACATTCGTTTGTTTGTTTGTTTGTTTGTTTGTTTGTTTGTTTGTTTGTTTGTTTGGATATGTAGACAGCAGATTAGTAACTGGCTACCAAGCAGATGGATATGAAATGTTTTCATCCTTGGTGGAAACTCTTATATCTCTCAACTACTGCACTGGATGTCTGCCAGGGCCCATTAAGGGTCAAACCATAACCTTGAGTTAGAGACCTGAGGAACCAATTATTATTATTTTTTAAACAAATAAGAAAGAAAAGTCTGTGATTGGACAGTGCTTTTTGATTACTACTAGTTTATGTTTTCTGCCAAGACATTTACTATACCTGTGTGACAATTGTTACAGTACTAGTTGATGGATATTTGAGCGTTCCTCTTTTATAATCCTGGGGCACAAAATATACAGCGAGCATATCAAAAAACAGCTGAAACCACGCCTATCCTCAAACTAATGCACCTTGGCAAAGGTAAGCATTGAGTAAGCAAAAATACACACACGTACCCCACACATACCCTCACACCCTGCTCCAGGAGGCAGGAAAAATCTGCATTAGAAGTGGAAAAGGGGGAAGGTGGTAGAAAGAGAATAAGAAAAGGAATGTAAAAGTCTGTATAGAAAAAAATAATGGCTCTTTTTATGTAAGATATGGTATATCAGTGAAATATGCCTCTGGAAAAACATTTATCCTCCTTCTTAAAGGAGGATGTCACCTGGATGCAACACCAATGCAGATGTGAGCTGAGTAAGAAAAGCAGACTATTCTTGGAAAAATCATTAAGGATGTGCCTTAAACCAGGGACATGCTTAAATAATTTCTCAGAACTTTCCTTCAGGGAGGGGATTCTCTTTGAAATATTTTTGGAAAGGCAAAACAATATTTCATATACATCTGTCAGCAGTTCTTTGTGCTATTTTGGAGATGAGATTGGCCAATTATCCTCCAAGGAGGCAGGACTGGAACTAATGAAGAGCATCTTTATTTGGAGATTTGGTCTTTCTCTTGAAATAGATAGCAATTTTCTCAATTCTATTTCTCTACTTTGACAGCTGAAAACTTGGAATTTTTTTTTTTTAAGCAGCTGAAGGGACTCTGCTGTTCATTTATCTGTTAATTGTCATATCACTGGCTCTGGGGAAGTGACCTGGAGGGTCCACTCTGTGGCAACAAAACTGAGAAATATTGTGTTCCTGGTCTGAGGCAATTTGCCGGCGAAACTGTCCATGGGAAACTCCTGCAGCTGCTCTGTAAATCCGACCTTTTTGTCAATTTGTTGTGGGTACAAGCAGTGAAACTGATGAGATCATCAATTTAACTTAACAGCTGCAGAGTTCAGAGAGTTTCCGGTTCATGGGAAATTAAAAAATATCTGGTTTGGATCCAAATCAGACCAAAATTATGCAATAGGAAAAAAAATTCCGTCAATCAAATATATTATTTTTGTGTGGGATCCTCTTGGCTGATTTTCCAGGAGAAAATTCCCATGCTTTGCATATTATTTACTGTATGTAAAAGCTGTCTGATGAAAACTGATACTATAGTTCAATGTGTTGACTCTCTCATTTTTGGTAGCAACTAAGGCTCATAATTTGCACTTAATCAGTGATGTGCTATTTCACTCGGGAATTTTAGTGGTTTTCTTCTGGGTTTTTTTTAGAGTTTGTTTTCATTGTTTGTCTCCTTTAAGTTCAAACAATTAAAAGTAGGGCCTTTAAATCTTGCTGAACATTAACCTTCAATATTACTGTTCCATCTATGAATCATTGCTCATCTCATGCAAACTATTAGCCCACTTATGCAACAAATCACTTTTAACTGCGTCTTATACTTGTTTTGTGTTTATATCTACTAGCGGCTTATACACTTCATTCAGCATTTGTTAACTCTTTGTCTGACTCATATACATACCCTTAATAGAAATTGTAACATTTTGAAGGTCACAGCTTGATTTGCAGACTGCTATAAAAACCTCATTTTAAGGTGACAGGATTACAACAGCAGAGAACTAAGCCAATAACTGGATCATACAATTGCCTTTAGCTCCCATTACGTTGCAGTCCTGTTGGCTGGAACTGGTGTAAAATTTGTCTATAGCTCTCTGAATGCAGAAAGTCCATGAATGCCATATGACCTTTTATCTCTAGCTGGTAACTGGCTGGAAAAAAGAATAGGAAAAAAATAATATAGCTATAATTAATCTGATGGCTGTGCTGAAAATAAGAGGAGCAATCCAAATCAATTTACAGCATTTTTCTTCAACAGTGACACAATATGAAGCTAATGAATGATTTGAACTATTTCTGAAACCACTGTCTCTGCAGCCAACAAAACCACTCTGAAATAGTCTTGAAATCAAGCTAATGGTGTAAAAAACAGAAAAAAGAAATTTAACCTTTGCTTGTTGATTGCATTTTTGGCACCACCTTTATATTATTCCCTTGTTTTGGAGCTTCAAATGGTCAACTGCAGAAGTAGAGTAGGACTCCTTCCCTAAAGACATATATATTGGCTTCTGCAGATTTTTTACACTTTTCTCTGAAGGATCTGAGATAGGCCACTATTAGTGTTGGGCAGCAGCTTCCATTTGATGAAAAAAATCCTCCTTCTATACTCAGAACAGGAGAAAATGGAGAGATTCAAATGTGGAAAGGATTAGCCCATCTCTAGGGAGTACTGCGAATCTGTTAACTACCTCTGGCTGGTTTGTGAGGCATGTGCTCCCTTTCCTAGAAGAGCAGCCTAGCTTAGGACAGTGATGATTTCATTTAAGCTCTCCTTCCTCTTTCCTGTACTGCTGTAGTTTGTGGGTTTGGGCATGAAGCCAGCTGTTGAAGAGAGTTACTGGACTGTTGGAAAGTGTTTTGTGGTATGTGTACACTAAACGTTTATCCCACCTAACTTGCATGTGGGCAGCTTAGAGTTAGCAGGGAAGGAAAAAAATTGAATTCAGTGATCCAGGTAATGCCTATCAGTCTTCTGTTGATGAGTTCCTGAATATATACAAGACCATTTATTTACCTCTATTATATGCACTTTTTGCTTTTGCACTAGGGTCTTCAGGGGGTTTGTTGCCATTAATTTTTCAAAGTCTCCATAATTAGTACCCCTTTCCAAATCTTACTGACTTAGTAGCAGATCACTGGGTTTTTTTGCTTAGAAAGGCAAGGAAAATACTTTGGAGCTATCTGATTCTACCAAGCTATCTGATTCTACATGCTAACAACTTTTAGGCTCATTTTATGACAAGGCAGACTCTTAAGTAGAAATTTTCATTCTTATTCAATCAGGTGGGAGCCTGACTATATAAGAATTTTCTTCAAAACAACAACAAATACATTAAAGCTGGGCAAAGATAATTATGTCTTTTAAAGAAGTGACAGGATGCAGGGCACTTGTATGTATGCTTGCATAAACTGGTATGTCAATTAAAAGATAAAATTTTTAAAAGTCAATTGCATTCATTATCTTCCCATTTTTTGTTGTTGGCAAAAGATACTTGTGGTGGAGGGAGGGAAGAAAGGGAGGAAGACAAAATCAGTTTGCTCTAGTAAATTGTATGCAATAGCAGTACGAAAATGGAGACACATTTTTTCTTCCTGTTCTTCAAAGGACGGTTTGGTTAAAATGTCAGAAATGCCCAAGGGCTTACCCTGTGCTGAATGGACTATGCCATCTGTTTGTGTAAAGAGTGACTCGGTATGCATAAACTGTTACTTAGGTGGTAGGATTCTCAGTCTGTCAGCTCTCCTGTCAACTGCTGTCCTTGTTGCAACTGTGACCCCTGAAGGAATTAGTTGCGTGATTGACTGACTGATGATGATTGACATCCACACACAATTAACTCTTTATCTGCAGCAACCATTGAAGGTGATCTCTATGTTTTTAATCTACAGTACAGGTACGCTGTTATTTCTGTGCCTGTAAGCCTGCACAAAGTAAAAATTATTTAGCTGGTAAGTGGAAGTCAGACAGAGGTGTGAGATATGGGGTTTGCTCTTAAGTTTGTTTACTTTCTATCACTTACAACAAGACCATTTCCTGGTGTATATTCAAGCAAAAATTTGCCACCCTTAAAATAGCTGAGCATCTAGGGCCCAGCTTCTAGCTCTCAAAACTACCCTTATCCTAGAAGCTTGTTTGAAGGATAGCACAGTCTGATATCAGCAATGAAAGTACTTAGGCCCAGTGCCGTTGAATTAAAAGGCACCCTGTGCAGAACTGATGCAGGTGATGACTGTTTGACCTCTCTTCCTAAGTTGCTCAGAGCAGTCAATGGAGACATCTCCCTCCCTCAACTGTTTTATTAAGGTAATTCTTATCAGGGGAACAGTAGTAGTCTAATATCTCTGCTTATCAAAAATGACCACATTCAGTCTTTGCACAAAATGCAAGACTGGAAAAAAGCATCTTGGGATAGATTTTGAAAGTCTATAGTGCTAAAAAGTGTCAAAAGGATTCCTTTCATATGTAAGTAGAGAGCAAATCTAATGTATCTAAATATTTTTTCTAATAAAATATCAGGTGCACCGCTAATAAGTACTAAATAACAAACAAGCTTGTCATTGTAATAAATACCTACTGATAGGTTCTCGGACATGACATGACAATTCTCATCTAAGCTGCTAAATTCTTATTATTCTTCAGAATTCATCTTTAAGAGATTAGACGTTAAGAGCCCTAATCTGGGGACCCATTTTTCAGAGTGAATTTTCTCACCTAATTCATGCATGACCTGAGTTATTTAATTTTTACTCCCATTTATGTCTTTTTTGAAAGGCAGAGCATCTGATGACTGAGTGACTTTTATGTTTGGGGGCCTGTGTTTGAACTGGTGAAGTCAATGACTGAATTCCAATTGTCTTGAGAGGAAGAAAGAATATGTAGATTTTTACTCCATTTTTGCCATGCTATCATAGGCATATAGTCAAAAGATTTCTTGTTAAAAGAGCCCTTATGGTAAACTTACATTCTGATCTACAAAGAGTTTCTGATGTACAAAGGGTTCACTGGATGATGTAAGCTGAGAGCAGCAGCCTAAATCCAGAGGACTGAAAACTTTTACAAATGCTCCTTTCTCAACACATTTTGCCAAAAATAGAACAGCAGCTTCTTGAAAAATGTAGCAAAAATAATTAGATATTGGCATGCCGGATATATTGGGACTTTATTCTGGATTTAAGTGTCATTTTAGAGGATCTTCTATTGGGATCCTAGGTTGGTGAACTGCTTTTCAGAAATGGCGAATATTTAACAGGTCCCAACTGACTGTGAAAGCACTGCCGTGAAAACATACAACGATTCATAAGCAAACAATATAATAAATACTGTCTCATTATTTAACCATAAAGCATCTACTAAAGGATTTGTGTTGCACTGCCACTAACATATTTTATGTAAACAGTTTGGAAGGAATATGAAATTGACCATGTGTGTTTACAGTAATATTTGCAAATGAAATACTTTTTACTAGTACTGCTTAACCATGTGGAATGGGGAAAAAATTGTTGCAGTTATTTGTGTCCTGGCTGCTAAATGGCATGTGTAATTTTTTTTTATTTTATTTTTTTATCAATACTGTGTGCTTAGTGCAATTTTCCTGTTGGTTACTAATGACTAAACTAATGCATGGTTTCATATCCCAAGTTTTGAGTAGCTAGATTTAGGCAGAGGTTGCTGACGACAGTGCTTGCCTGCAATATGAGATGCACATTTTCATTCTGGCTCACTGGAAGTTTTCTGCTTGGTGCTGGAGAATGTATTGACAGCTACATCTTCTTCTAAAACTGGATACAAATAGGACTTGCAATTCCCAGTAGAAAGTACTTTGTCTGTCTGCAGTTTGTTCCCCACTATCTGTAGGATGGTAGATTTTGTTGTATGTCAAATTATGGGTACATTATAATTGCATAAATAAATGTATTCATATATTAAACATATTTGATGCATATTAATCATATTAACTGATCTCTAATAAATTTAAAATAAGCTATATAGGAAATATCTTAAAAGAATGGGATTTCCTAGGAGTACTGGTCAAATTCTGATCCCATTGCAGTTACCAAGAATAGCTTCATAATATATGGTTGTGGAAAATCCAACTTTACAAGCAATATTCAAGCCCTAAAATATATTGTTTAGCCTTACCTTCTGACTTCGCTCTCAGAATTGACCTAAGCTAGAGTAAAATACAAACATGCTGTCACATGTTATGTCTCTCAAAATTTTGCAAGGGAATAGGAAGGAAGTTGGGATTGAAGATGGCAAGCCTATTATTGCATTCTGCTAGATCTTGACAGAAAATATTTTAACAATATAAGGGAAAAATTAGAAAAAGGTCCAGGTAAGACTTTTTGCATGTAAGGGTGTCTGCAGTGTAGTTTTGAAAGTGCCAAATGGCTGAAGATGCCATGAAGTGCCATCTTTATCTTCCTAACCCGCTTCCATTCATACAGTACTCAGCTTTTCACCTAGAACATGCTTATGTTTGGAAAGTCTTTCCCACATTCCCCTCTAAGTGTGTTTATTGGAATCATTAGCACAAAACTTTATGTTAAGAAACTTGTTTAGAGTAGGATCTTTGGGGTTGGTTTTTTTTCAGACTTTGAAGATGGTGATTGTTTTGGGGTTTGTTTTTTATTTTTTAACCACAACACTTGAATTGCTGGAACTCCATAGGAAAGAAAAGTTTTTTCCAGTACAATACACCTGGCTTTACTTATTATGACTTGGTTTGGCTTCTTACTTTTTGTTTGCAAGATCAAATGGTGACAAATCTCTGTTTTTCAGCAGTGTACCTCTGTTTAAGCAAGGTTAAATGTAAATTCTTCGAAGCACAGTGTTTCTGTCTGTTTGCTTATCACTAGCCCAATTGGGTGTCACTGGAGATGGCTACATGCAACCCTCTTGTAAAAAATATCACTTTCAACATTGTATAGTTAAACCAGATTGTGCAATCAGGCAATTCATAAAATAGTATACATAACTTTTTAAATTCAAATTCTGCTTTTTCTAAGATTTTTCAGGTAGTAAAAGAAATCTCTGTTTTCTGTAATATGCTGGGTTTGGATGCTTTCCAAGTGCCAAATGGTATTATGTTGCTAGTAGTGAGTATATTTTTCAAAAAAGGTAGTATTTCAGTCCTGTAGCACCTCTATCTATTGTTAAAACTAAGTAGCCTTTATATAAATGGCAAAATTAGTGCCTTGACTTGCTTTCCTTACAGCTTTTCCTTTCAGTAAGCACTTTTAGATCATGAGTTCATGTAGCGGCTGTGGAAGAAATAGTAGTGGTACCTTCTGATTAAAATATTTCAAACATAGGACGAAGAGGCATGTCTGCCTCCATAATTATTTTGTTCTTAACTATTTCTGGGAGGTGTCCAACTTCATTCCCATGTAGTGACATATGTCTGGGATAACCCATATCACCCCAGAGCTACACATATTTACAGAACTAAATTAGCACCAGAGTTAAAGGACTAAGCAGAACAGAATATGAGTGAGAAACTGAGAGCTGAAAGGGAAGAGAAATGAATAAGAAATGAATATTTGTATAAAAGATGGTAGAGCTTGCATGAAGGAACGTAGAAAAAATAGAGAATATGAGCAAGAGAAAGCATTTCCAAAGAGATAAAAGCACAGAGAAGGCAGCAGAGAAGATGAAGTGCAATGTGTAAATATTTTCTTTTCAGAGGGAGAAAAGAGCAAGAGAAGTTAGCTTATGTAGAAACATATTTCGTACTAATGTGTTGTTCACTATGGGTATGCCAATACTCTAATGCCAAAACAAAAAGTACAAAATCAAACAACAAATTTGTATAACACCTAAGGAAGAACTAGAAAAAAATCATAGCTCTTGTATGTATGTCTAGACTGTCCTGGTTCTTTATTCAGCAAAACAAAATACACTTATAGAAACTACATATGTGAAACCAGACAACTATTATGCACTGGAGAAAACTAATGCAGATATCTGAAAGAGGTTACTTTTTCTCCTGGAAAAGGGAGCATGTTTTCCTTAGAAAAATACTCTTATCTTTGGCATTCTTTAGATCAGCTCTGCAAAGACAACTTTGGAAATAGCTAATAAAGTAGTTAATTTTACCTCTAAGAAAATATTTAACGGTATTGATCATGGTAGCAATAGAAATATTTGTTTGCTTGTACATTAGTTTGCCTTACACCAACCTGAGTTTAACTTTTCACCTTTCTAGGGGCAATGACAAAATGTGTTGCTCTTAGTCCCAAAGGGATTAATAACCTTCCCATCGTTAGCATCCTCCTCAGCAGCACAGGTACTCTTTCAATCATACTAATTGTTCTGCATTTAAGTTAATAATACTAATCACTATTTCTAGCCTCTTCTTACACTGAGGATAGATCGCTTCTCTTTCAGATTTAAAGACCTTGCTTGTCCAGAAACCTTTTCCCCTCCCCATCAGCTAATTTATTAAAGTATTATTTTACCTGCTTAACGTTTAGCCTCCATGCATTTACTTGATCCATCTTGGTATCAGAAGCCCATGAACTCTGTCAGCAGAATGGTTCTTTTGGACTAATAGCATCTTCCGAAGAAGCAGAGTAGGTCAAGAGACTTCGTTTGCCAATCATCTAAGCCACTTTTTGTATTCTTTGGGAATACTTCTACCTTTCTGTTAGTGACTTGTTTAAACAGTCTGAGTGTGCTTAAATTCAACATGCCTATGTCTACTCTAAAAGTTGAATTAAAATCCTTACATAACATTCATGGTTTACTTGACATTGGTCTAAAATTATATTAATGTTATTAAGTTAAAATGTTATTAAGTTAAAATGTTAAATTGAGTTAAAATATTATTAAGTTAAACGAGCACACACTCTGTAGACAGCAACTTCTAGAAAGAAGTAATAAGGAGAAGGTAAACCACAAAATTTAATAAATGTGCAGGAAAGAATAACAGAGGCTAAAAATTCTGGCACAAATAAGATGAGGGGGTCTAAGAGAGACCACAACCCACGTGAATGATAAATGAATGCACAGTGCTGGTCTTGGGGCACTGTTTTAGCAGTGTCTGTGCATAGATATAACTGCATAATACTTAACATCAGTGTCAATCTTCACCCTTCTCATCCCTTAGAATATTCCTCTGAAAATATATTGATAGTGTATTTATTTACAAGATACTTTATGAACCTAAACACAAACCAACAGTAATGAGCCATTGGTGTCACTAAATCCATTTTTATGTAAATTACCATATTCAGAAAGCTGTAAGGGTAGTTAATGAACCCTGCTGATGTTCTTGTTAGAAATGCCTGACTTAGACCCTGATCTCCTCTTTAAGCCTTGGTAATGATCATGCCTTCATAGTTAAATGTGTTTATTGTTTCCCTTCATTATACTGTAATTATAATATTCTCTCTCTTCTCTTCTTATTTTTTTAAACATTTAGTAAAACTGTCTTGCAGAAATAAAGAAATCTTATGTTTATGTTTGATTTCCTGTCTCCAAATCTAACTCTCTTTCTGGATTTAATAAGAGCAAAATTATGGTCTCCTACTATGATGGAGAAAATACTAACAGCTTCTCCATGATTAACTTAAGAAAAAAATCTATTGTTCACCTTAAGAAGAAGTTTCTAGGCCTTTTTATTTCAAAAGAGCTTTAGGTAAAATTAGAAATTAATTGTGAAAAACAATTTTAAAAATCAGTGAGGAATAGGAAAAATTTATTACATAGCAATCATGTGGAAGTAGTAGGTGATATTAATTATGCTTATGTCCCAGCTGTGAACTCACTCATCTCTCAATTCCTAAGTCAGTGTTTTCCATTTAGGTAGATGATGGCCTAGTATTGTAGGCACCTGTTTTATCTTCTAAGTTTTACCACTGGCCCAAAGCGAAAACATAGGGAAATCATCTTTCAGCTCTGTTTCTCCATATAGAAAGGGATATAATGCTAGGTCTCTTTTATTATTATTTTTGAGATGTACAAATGAGCAGCACTATATAGAAGCTGCTGTTATATGATGAAAGGTTTACATGTTCATAAGGGTCTAATAAGGCATGGGTTGACCAGGAAGCTGCAACTGCCTGCCTGTGTTCTCCCTTATCACTCCAGCCCCAGATTTGTTTGGCAAACAACTGCAAAAAAGTGTGTATGTGATCATACCTTTAAGCTGATTTTGTGACTACAGTCTGAGCATTTTTTTGTTTACAAATAAATGCACTTATAATGCATAAATAAAGTGAGTTGATAATACTAATAACAGCTATTCTAAAAATATACAAATCTAAGGTACAGATTAGGGCTTGGAAAAAGGAGAGGGGGACAGAAATAGCTTGTTAAGAAGTTTTGAATTGCTTTTGTTGATAGAATGCTTAGCAGTTCTTGAACATAGATAACTCATGTCTCTGGTATTTGTGGTTTCTCAGATCTGTTCTGTTACCAGAGTTTTTCTTAGCTCAGATACTGTGGTAGAACTAGAACCAGGATGGCAATCTGCATTCTTTCTCTCCACTGGAGTTCTTATGTCCTTTCATTTAGCAATTTCAGGAAGAAAAGAAGGAATTGCAATGCTGTGGGTAACTCCATACAAATCCTAGTGGAGGCAGTCTTCTCTGCTATCAGCCAGGTGAGCAGTGGGGAGGACACACACAGACATTCACCATTTTTGTGTTGTTCCCTCTCTACAGCCTAGCAGAAACCTCTGATGTAGCAAAGCAACCAAATAAACATTTAATTTCTTTGGAAGGCTTCAAAACAAGTCAGTGTGTATTGAGTAATTAAGATAGTAAGGCATGCTTTCCTAACTTCTGTCCTTCTGTCTGTAAATCTGCCCCCTTGGGCAGGGCTTTAATGGAGAATAAACAAGACCAGTAGGTCTGTGGTTCAAAAATACATAGTTCCCTGCAAAAGGATCAGTGGGCAACATCTGTGTCTTGAAACATCTGTGGGTACAATAAACAAAACTGCTTGCTGGGGGGGAGGGGCAAAGAGAACGTAGAGGCATGGGCTTTTTCTCCAGGATGCCTTTATTCCTGCAGGTAGCTGTGGCTATTATTACTGCTTATTTGTATTCAGTGCAAACCTAAAACAGCTAAACTGCATCTGCCAGAAAATACGTTTTCTCTCCTTTCTCTCCCCATCCAAACAGTAGAGCTTATCTTTGAATTCGGCAGCCTCTTTGATGTCTGTTCATTTAGCTGAGTATTTTGTAACTCAGGTTAATTGAGGACATGGTCTATGGTTGACTCAAGAGTTGCTTTAATAAGATTATGTTTATTAAATTGATTAAAGAACTGTTTGTCCCCATAATCGACTATGAGAATGTTGTTTGTGATATTAGAAATGGATTAAGATACACTCAGCCAAATTAAATGTTTGTATAACAAGTTTTATTTGTGTAGAGTAGACGGCTAGTTTTTACATGTGTCTTTTTTCACTTGCACTAGTGCATGTCAGAGGGCAGCAGTTTCTGGATCTCATTTGCTCACAGGGATTAATTGTCCTGTGCTAATCTTTCCACCTGGCAACTGCTTGGTATGTAACAGTATGGCAGTGCATCGGTGGAAATTGGATAGGGATTCCTGGCTGTCCGCAGTGCAGGGTCAGGGAGCACGCCGCGGAGCATCGGCATGCCTATAGGGAGAAGTTGGCAGGATCTGCATGTGGATGGTCTGCTCTGCTTCAGTTGTCTAACACTGTGTGCAGCCTGAAATTCACTGTGGGCAGGGGACTTTTTCATTAGTGCTAAAGCCCTGTGTGGAGCTGGCATGAAGAGGAGCTGAGAGGCTTTGTAAAAAAGGAGAATAATGATCAGATGTGAGGAAGAGGTCTTCCTTGGAACCATTTGAGACAGTTCTGCTGGCTTCATTTCCTAGTGAATTTCTGGTTCTTCTTGTGCAAAGCTGTCTTTTCTCAGGGGCTTTCCCTAGTTTTATGCTTTCACAGTTTTATAGGAAGCCACAGGTTCTGTCCTAGTAAAGAGGCAAAGAATTATTTAAAACTAAAACAGCAGCCATAATTTTCCCTCTCATGAAAATCCAACAATACCCATGGAATTAAAGGCAACCCACAAAAGAAATTATTTGATGGACATTTTTTTAGCTCTGAATTTATTATTGACATTAAGAAAAATTACTTCACAGAGAGAGGATGACAGAATATTTTTGGAAGCTTGAGGAAGTATTGAAGGTGAAATTTCATTTAGAAATATAGGTCTGCCACTGTGGAGTAAAATTCAAAATACAGATAACCATTCTTTCACAACTATGAAGTGCTCTGTTGCTTTTTTCCCCAGTAACTCACAATGCTCGCTCACACAGAAAAATTTACCTCTGTTTCTTCTCCCATTAAATTTCTCTGTCCTACACCAGAATTATCTTCCAAGCACCCAGATGATGGGTACTTGCCTACGTTAGTCATCTGTAGATATATGACAAATTTCAGATGAGATAAGAACATTTTACCATGCAGGCTATTAGTTTGGTACAGGCCCCAGATTATAGGACCAATTATGGGAGCCAAATTATTAGGCTCTATTATTAAAAATAATGTTTACCATTTTTTTTACAGATCCTCACTTGAGTTATCATGTCCAAGGTTTTACTTCTGAAACCAGAAAATATGTATTAGGAATCACTTGAAGTTTTTATTCAGTAAGATAGAAACAGTTTTGTGAAACACTGTAGAATGATCATGTATGATAAACGTACTTCAAAACATACGAAGAAATACAAGTGGCCAAGATTAAAAGATGTCTAACTAGGATACTAAAAAAAATTGGAAAGCTAACCAGAATTAAAGAAAAAAGCAGACAGCAGACTCTGAAATGGTAATCAGGGGCTTTTGTGTGACTAAGAGCTATTGTGAGTTTCTCAGTCAAGCAGAGAATTAGGAGAATTTTACTTTCTGCATTTTGAATATTTGCTTGATTAAAAAGTTTTCAAGTTTATAGTCTATATATAAAACTACGGAGAATGGCCATGAGATTTTGTCACTAAGAAATGATGACAACTAAGTCACCGGTGACTAAAAAGATTGCAAAGATCTTCTTAATACAAGAGTGGCCTTAAAAACTCTAATGGTTCATTCTCAAGTCTTCTGCATGTAGAACCGGATAATTCAAGTAGGATGTGCATGGAAACGTCTCATCCCAGAGTTTTGATGCCAGTCACCAATCAGAAAATATCTCCATTAAATTTTATAACATTTAGAAAGCTGCCAAATGTTACTATTTCTAGTTAGAGTTTTCAAAACTGGATGAATAGTATGATTCCACCACATTATAGTCTACTCATCTTTAGACAAGGTGAGGCCACAAGGCAGCTGAAGAGCCTGAGGGCTTCCTCCCACTTTGTTCCAAATGGGATCTGCATAAAGCGTTCCCCAGCCTGCCATGTATATTCCTGCACTGCCTAAAAAGTTTATTTTTTGAGATAAACTCTGGTATCTAAGATATCAGTGCATCACAAAGTGGAAAATGCTGATTGTTTTTCAAATGCCAAATGCTTCAATAAGCAAATGTATCAAAGCCAAAACTCTGGAGGCAGTGCAGGTATTTCCAAATTACTTCAGTGTTCCAAACATATTGAACTGGCTGGGAAGGTATAGAGGGTCAAATAGCATGTTTAAGTCTCTACTATTTTTTTTTCCGCACTTAGAGTTCTTATCTTCCCAGTATGACACCCTCTTTGCCAGTTGGTGCAGTGTTTTAGTATTCTTTTTTTCTGCTTCATTACTTTTCACATCCAATATTCTTCTCTACCCTTATACTAAGTCCCAAATTACTCAGGAAAACTAAAAATGCAGACTGGACTTGCATATCTTTGAAAAACTAAAACCCCTTCCCTTGACCTTCAACAGGTAAAGCCACTACAAACTGCCCCCCAAATGTAGCATTATTTTACTTTTGTTTTCTCTTTTCCTTGTTTTATTGCACAGATTTTTTTCTTTGGTGTTTCATTGCCTCAAAATTTATAGTCCAGACATGATAGCATGGACTATAAGCTGGTAAGTAAGCTGCCACTCAGAATTTCTTCTGCCTCGCTAGCTATTAAGCAATTAGTTTTTCTTGGAGCCTTCATACCTATCAGGTTTAGCTCTGCTGGAAAAGTCATGAGCTTATGACGTCTGAATAGGCTTTAAAATTCCTATAATGGAATATGTTCATTCCTTTGAACTCTTGCTGTATTATCTTATGTCAGAATAGATCTTTGTAGTCTGTTCTCTATTTTCCAGGATGCTTAAACTTGATCAAAAAAGAGGATGCTAACCCAAAACATTTTTATTTCCTTGTTCCTGTGGAACACACATGAAACATATGCTCATTACTTACAGGAACTAATTTAAATGATAATGTTTTCAAATGGCCAACATCAAATAAACTTAGGGACTAAACATCAGTGCAACATGGTAAACAAGCTATGAAGTGCAGCTGAGTGTGAAGATGATTATCAAGGGATAGGGTTTGTGAGTACTGGGCAAGTAAACCAATCTAGTTTTGGATAATAATGTAATTTTCTCATGCAATATGCCAGATTACTTCTCCCTCTGCTCTGCTCTTGCTACTCTGTTTCAGTAATATTATCCATTTGGTGCACTCAGTTCCTGAGCCATTGCTGGCTAGTGTGAAAGCCATCAAGATGCATGTGTGTGCATGTTCACATGCACATGCACACACTGCAGCTGGTATTAATTTTCTTAGTTCTTTTAGATGTTCACAAAATCCAGAGAAGTCATTAATTTGTTTCATCAAGCAGAGGACACTAAACTGCTTGTAAACTGGGGCACGTGAAGGGAAATTAACCTTTTCTGTCTTGGTAGAAAAGATATAAATATTGCTACACTGCTTAATCAAAGGAACTTTTATTGTATTTATCATCTTGTTTTAGTTTAATTTTTTGTAGAGTGTACTTAGTGATTAGACACTTAAAGGGATCTATTTATTTACAGTGCTGTGCATGATGTCTACAATGTCACCTTCTGCAGCCAATAATAAAGACGTTGGAAGATGTTACCAAAGGTTTTTATTAGCTTTTTCATTATATGTGTTTCTGCAGGGTCTTGAATTGGAATGTTAACCTAATCCACATTTTAAGTGTTTTTACTTACAGTGGACACTTTTCTATCAGTAAGACAAGTGTTTGTAAATATGTGCATTTCTTCAACTCTCTTCATCTGATGAGCTCAGTAAGTTCTCAGTGCCCAATTATTTAGCATTAGAAGTCATTCTTACTAAGTTAATTTACAGATTTGTGAGATGAGGCTCGTGTACTCCATATAAATTGTGATACAATTTGGGGAGAACAGTGGGGATTTACAGGGCAGTGATGTCTTTTTCAAGTAACTTGGCCTGAGTAATACAGAAATAAAGGCAGTGGGTCCATGACGGGATTACAGCCTGTGGTTTTTTTCATATGTATTCTGAGACGAAAACCCTTAACAAGAATGTGATTTAAATGAGTAATATACCCTAACCCAATTCCAAACTCCTTACTTTCTAATACTTATGGTATACCTGACTGAGAGAAAACAATTTTCAACCTAATGGGGATGCAGCACCAGGCACAGGAAAAGCAGTTTAGGTACCCCAGATAGGTCTCATTTCAGCAAGCCACTGTAACTATGCAGCAGCAGTAAATGTTGAGTGAAGTCAGCCCAGGGAAAGACAGCAAGACTTGCTTGTGCTCAGTTGTGGAGGATTCATCAGCACTCTCCAAGTGTCATGTGGGAAGGAGCTCCCTCACAGATGTACACCAGCTCAGCCCTGAACCTCTGGCTGCACCATCTAACACACACAATTAATTACCTTTCATAGAAAAGCACATCTTTCCTTCACTGGATGCAAATAAAGAATTTCCCAAAGAAACTACACAGATCTGGTATACACACAGATGGTATAAGATTCAGTCCAGGGTCAGTTAAGAACTAGTCTAACATCACATGACGAGTCAAAAATAAAAGCAGGTGTTCCTTGCCATTAACAAGCCAGGTTGCTATCTTTCTAGTTATTGCATAGTTAGGGACTGTTTTTTAATATGCTGTTTAAAAATGCTAAAAATACTTTCAACTTGCTATTGGAGAATTTGGAAAGGCATTGCTTACAGTTATTTTCATTCTGTATTTGTTTCACAGGAACACATCCTGACATTACAGGACTCTAGCTCAAAGCTGAGAATTTAAATATGGTATCAGAGATAATTTTTTTATGTTGTGACATATTTCCTAACCTCTGCTTCTGTAATTACATTGAGTGACAGAAGATATAATAGGTATTTTATTTGTAATGATTTGTACAAGGTGTCCCTAGCGTGTCTTGCAGCGTTACCTTCTCCAGTCTATAAAACCTTACACCACACTATTATGTCTATCCTCTCTAAACAGAGTAAACTAAGTATGTATTTAAACTTGCATGTACCTAACTTCTTATTTTGGAATAAATCTCCATGTGCCTCAAGAAAGGACTTGTTTCATTTGTTTTCTTCCTTCTGTTTCTGCCTAGATAAAAAAGACTAAATTCCGTTCATTTTTAAGATCAAATCTAAAGAGACATTGATCATCCAGAGAACGGATGAGTCAAAATATAGTCTGATTAACAGATTTTAGAATTCTAAGAACACACATAATTCTTAGTATCCTGGATTTAATCTTAAAAAATATTAATATTTTAAATGAATTAAGTGAATCACCAGGATATTAATCATATAAGAGTATATCTGACCAGCACAGTGTGGATCAGACTAGGAAACCTTGGCATGGAAATCCTGTAGACCTAAACAGCTAGTATTACCAATGCAAGCCATCACATTTAATATAAAAATTTGCAAAAAGCAAAACCAAACATCAGGGGAGAGATTGCTTCTTTAATATCAATGGGTCCTTTTTGTATAGAGCCTTGCTGCCTCCACAGACCACCTGAAAATATTTTTGTGGACACTGAATTTTACCTGCTCTACAATACCATGATTGTTCCATTTGATAAACAGTCACCAATATGTAAACTGTAGTTCACAATGTTAAAACTTAGCTTGCTGTTCTCTACCATGTATCCTTTGGGGATATCCAGTTATTTTTTTACATCTTAGGGTAGAGGAGGGGGGTTCTTTACGGAAAGCCCTCACACACCTTGTTTTGCATTTACTGAGCTAAAATACTCCTGAACTCTGCCTAGAAAGCAGATTGCAGTGCCTTTCATTTTGAACCTTCCTTTTATGCAGCAGTATGTCAAAAGGGTACATATCAGGATCCAGCATAAAGTGGAACTGTTTGTATTTTAAAGTGGATCTTTTTTAATGAAGAATGATTTTTTGGTCATGGTTTTGATGTTTTGTTGGAGCCTGAAAATTCCTGGTGGACAATGCAGGTCATGTTTTCTGTGTTAACCCTTCTGGGGGTGACAGGGCAGTAATGCTTGCCCAGCATTTCTCAGTGATAAATGGTTTCGGTTCATTAGGCAAGATTCCTTTATTCCAAGTGCTGCAAACCAAAGAAAGTCAGTCCTCAATCACTACTGAGATATTTGTTCACCTTGTTCCTCATTCACTCTGACTATGAAAAATAAGTCTGTTTGAGAGCACACAGCAGTGTAATTGACTCTATGGAGCAGCTGTCATAGGGGTTTTGCTATAAGAAATCATACTATCCTTCCTTTTAAACTTGTTTAAGGTAATAAGTCATTGTTGACATTCACAATTCATACAATAAAATACCTTTAAAAAAAACCCACACAATATGGAGCTTGACGAATAATTAATATCAAACATTTGTCATACAAATTATGTCAATTTTTAAATGTGACTTACAAAGGGGAGGAAGGATTGTTAGTTTCTTACCTTTGTATTCCTCTTTATTTTTTATAGGCTATCTAAAAATCAAAAGAATTTTTTTTCTTTTCTAAGTAGGATTAAGCACAAGTTCATGAAAACATTCTTCTTCATCATCATCATCATTATCATCATTATTATTATTATTATTATTATTATTCAGATGTGGTGTTTTTTCTGGCAACCATTATCAATGCTGCCTGGAAACATGAGTTCTTTTAGTGGCTGAATAGGAGGGATTTTTAGTCGTGTTAGTCTCAACTAATGTGAGTGAATTTTAATACATCTGTAGGTGTTTATTCTGAGGTGTGAGGTAGAGCCTAGAGTGAAATATGCTTTTCAAAAACTTGTAGGACACCTCATGACAGTGTTCAATCTTGGTTTAGGCCATCTTTCTTTACTTCTTTCAACTGAAAGTGGTTTCAGTTTCCACAAACAGTTTTAATCTAGAAGAAGCAAGCTGGAATTAGCCTCTCTTGAAATGTCAGGTCCCTTTGGTATAGACTGCAGAATACTTTTTCAGTGAACAATACTGACCCCTTAAATATTCTTCACACTAGTCCAAGATGACCAAAGTCTCTTGTTGCTTAAAATAAACCAGAAAGGAGCATGACCAAATTAAAAACCAGTTTTTGTGTCTTCAGGTATGTAATTCTCATTACTTTTTGGTTTTATTTCCAGCTTGTCAGCTGTATCTCATAACTAAGCCACAAAGGCTTTGTGCAACATTTGTACTGATCCAACTACAGCGTAGGAAAAAGTCATAAGGTTCAGGGAATCTAATTATATCCTTATACTTGCTTGTTGTTGTGGTCAAATATGACGCTAAGTAGCACTAAATTGCAATGTGGCTGTCCAAAAAAGAACAAGATTTGTTCTCTTTAGAACTGGTCATTGTCAGGTAAACCCATTTAACTTGCTGCTTCAGTATAGTCCAACATGGTAACATTTCACAGTAATGTGAAATGTGCCTGCCTGGGTGAAATGGAAACTAATGGCCCATTAGTACTGTGATGTCTAAACCCCAAGAGGAGTGTAATATTTTTTGTTGTTCATTTCGTTAGGCTCAATTTACACCAAAATTTAACTGTGAATAATTTGCATTTTCCATAAACAGTCTTGAAAGCCTTCATATTTTTTTTAAATTACATAAATAACCAAATGCCTTAATTCTGTGCACATCCGAACACATACATGTCCCTGCTCCTTAAAGTTCCCACTGATTCAAGCCTCTGTTGTAGTGTGCCTCTGACAATACAGTGCTGTAAACTGGTAGCTGATTTAAACACTATACCTTTCTTTTGGCTGCACTTTCTAAAAATATTTTTGACACAAGGTTGCTATGTTTAGGATTGTAAAGAGGGTGGAGTGACTCATTGAAAGTCTAATTCTACCCATTATAATCTTGCCTGCCGGTTTATACTATTTTAGAAGTGTTATTTGATCTGGAAGATCATTCTGTAACCTTCAGATTACTGCTGGGTGACTTCTGCAGAAAAGGAATTACCAATGCATTAAATTTGAATTAGCTTTGAGAAATCATGCAGATGTATGCACAGAACATTACAGCAATGCTGTCTCCGAGGCACAGCAGAATTGCCTTTATGCAGTTTTAAAGAATCACTTGAGCAACCCTTAAATTGCACACATGATGAAGCTGAGCCAGCATCTTTACTTTAAAAAAAAAAAAGCATGCATATACACGTACACAGAGCAAATGTAGCTTTGAGAGTTGTCTTTCAGGGAAATCTGATCACAAACGGACTGCTGCTGAGTGGGCCATTTGGGCTCAGACCTGTCGTATTGGAAAGAGCTACTGCACATACTGCAGAAGTGTCACTTAGACTAATGATTATGAATTATGCAGAGGGTCACATCCTCTTAGTTACAAGTCATTTCCACAGTTTCCCTCTAGACTGCCTAGCCTAGTTCCATTTTTTTTCCCTTTTTAGTGCTGCTGGCAAATAACACACAAAATGAATGCCAAGACCTTCATTTATTGACATTTTATTTTCCTCCCATAACTTCAAGTTGGTAAAATGACTGAACAGTTGGAGGCGGGGAAAGGGAGCCAGCTGCTATTGGCAGATTAGGAAAAAGCTCCCTTCAGTTCAGTAGGTCATTTAGCAAAGTAGGACAGCAGAAAGCCTGTAGAAACTGTGTGTTTTGCTGCAGGCTTTGGATCCCAAGCATTATGTCAAAAACATCAGTTCTGCACCTTCCCAATTTGGAAAAAAGGCTACAGTTTGACATATTTTTAAAAAGCACTGCCATTTTGGAAACACTAACCTGACAGCACCGGGGTGTGTGACCTTCCCCTGTCTTAGTGCTAACCAGAAAAACTGCTGTGTAGATGAACAGGAATGCCAGAGTGGTTCATGGAGCCACCATGGAGCACGATGTGTGATATGTACGGCAAATACGTTCTCTGGTGTGGCTGGGTATACCTTGCGCATCCTTGACACTGAATGGGAACTCAGCCTATCTGGAGGGCAGCAGCTAAGCAGCCAGCTGTGGCAGCCAGGAGGACAAAGGAGAGCTTAGAGACAAGTATGCAGGAAGGTGTATTCCTGACCAGGGACTTTGCCTTTCTCCCGCTGATGCTGGGTACTAGCGGGAAGGCTAACTAGCAACGTCCATCTCCAGGAGGCTCCTCCCTCACAAGCACTAAAGGAGGAAAAGGACTATTAGCTAGAAGGGTACCTGCTGTTCTTAAAATAACTTTTCCTAGCATTTCTTTAAAAGTTAGTCAATGTAGTAGAAAGTATAGTTCATCCCATAGCATTACAGAAAACTCCTCAAACTGAAACGCTTTGAATGTAGTACTTTTCTGTAAATACCTACTGGTCTTGTTTTCCATTAGAATTTGACAAAAATTGTTCAGGAGGTATAAGTGCTTCTATCTGTACCATGCATTCAGGAAAGAAAAGTTTTTCCTCCTTGTTAGCATGCGGCCATGTCTAATATTAATACGAGGGAACAAAATGTTTCATAACACTCTTGCAAAAGTTCTGTCTTGCAAGAGTGCCTAAAAAGTAAGTTATATTTTATTTATAAGATACTTACACTCTCTGATGTCAAAACATTAAAAAAAAGTAAATTAACTAACGGTCTCAGAACCAAGTCAATTAAATGGTTTCCTGCTCTCCCTGCACAAAGGAAAAATGTCTCTTCCATCAGAAAAAGCTTGTACTAAGAGTTAAATGTTGCATTGTGTACTCAGGGTGAATAAATTTGGGCTTTCTGCATAGATGATAAGGAGCACCTCTAAGCCTTCCATATGTAAATGTAAGGCTACTCGTTTTTATAGCCCACATAATGCTAAATGTCAGGACAGAACAAGAGGCTTGTGGCAGCTTTTTAGCCTCTGTCTACCCTAAGAAAACAAAAAAAAAAAAGATAAACACCAATCAACTTTTTGGAAACATCATCTGGACCTTTTTTAAGAAGACTAATTGGACACAATATTAAAAATGTCTGAGTCCATCTGTGACTGAGCTTCCAGTTTCCGTGCAGTGAACAGAATGGATATTCATCCGTCTTTCACCCTAAACCACTCTCTATTTCTGTTCTGTTTTTTTTTTAATTCTTTTGTGTTTCAGGTGTTATTTTCAAACAAGATTCCCAAGTGCTTTTCCCACATACTGTTTCCCACTAGAACAAATGGCAAAGACAAAAAAATGCAACAGGCAAGTATGGTTAAAAAGAACCAACCTAGATGGCAAACTAACAAGTGCATTTGTCCCTGCTTTCTGTGCCTGAATCAGATGTAATCAGACAGTTTCTTGTAGGTGTCATCTGGAAGTAAACCAGAATTTAGCACAGATTATGAAGTACAGATGGAGAAGTACAGTTAGTACATGGAAATACACAGTATATTCCAGTTCTTGAGTGGGTTTAGGCCTAGGGTAGACAGGGTATGCTGGAGACTACAAGGGTCTCTGTATCTGGAAGATCACCATCTGAGATTTTTTTTACTGTTTACTGTTATCTGCTGTGATTCCAATGGTTTAAAATATCTAGGGACGCAGCAGAACACTCCTCTAAATTGTGTTGTTCATACTGACGGACAGAAAGTGCTTTATCCAGAAGATACTTTTCATTTCCATCTGGAATTGTTTTTTTAACTGAGTTTATTCCCATCTGAACTTCAGCTCAGATGACTGGGAATACTATTAGCATGCTGAAAATGTTGCATATTGAGGTTATGGGGTGACAAAAGACATATGTGAAAGCATATAGCATGTAGAAAGGGGTGGTGTAGTTATATTTATTTCCAGTAAGAGTGACAACAATCAGGAGACCTTGCTCCCCTGAGGACAGATGTTTCTTGAAAACAAAAGGTTTATATTTTGTTTTTACGCACACTGACTCTTTGATACTGTGTTTATATTAGGGTATGAATCATGGTTATCCATGGTTATTCCAAGGGACTCCAGTATGCTGATATTCTGGTCAAGGAAGTTAAATCAAACTATTATCAGCATTTGGCTGTAAATTTGAAAGAAGATCTCTTTTTAAATAAAAACAGGAGGTCCTATTATGGTAAAATATAGCAGGTGTGTATATGTATATAAATATAGAGAGAGCTTAGTAGAAATCCCTTAACCATTATTATCAATGTGACTTCTTTGTGTGTGGTCAGGTCATTCTGTGACTTGGTACTGTGCTCTCCTTCACTGATACAATGCAGAACTTGAAATGTGAAAGAAAAAGATACATAATCTTTTCCTTTTCTTGTTGGCAGAGAAATGAACTGCGTAGTGTAGCAGATTGCTTTGATCCTTAGTGGAAGCAGACCACTATAAAGTAATCTACTGAAGTGCTAACATTGGGTTTTAAGTGTATTTTGGGTTTCCTGACTTCTTTACTTGAAACCAGACACAATGTTGATCCCTAGATATCTGAAATCCTCATCAGCACATCTGCCTATGAGAGGGACCTTTCCCTTCCCTTCCATTGAAGTGCAAGGATTGGGAACAAGAAATCTGATTGAATGGTAGGGCTGAACCAGCTTTTAGCACTGGGGTTGGAGCAGCAACTCCTCAGCTGCTTCAGACATCCCAACACCTGAGCGACCTTGCTGGTGCTGCTGGATGGACGTAGTCTTCCTTCACCACCTTTGCAGGTGGTGCACACCTTCTGCCTCCCTTCAGCCCCTGACAGCTCTCCTGTGCTCCTTCACATGGTCATGCTGTGGTGCAAGCCCCATCCCAGGCCATTCGGAGAGCAGAGGGAGCACGACGGGCCCGGGACGCCTCCAAGGACACGGGTGAGCAGGTGGGCGCAGCAGCTGGAGAGCAATCCCAGACAGCCAGCAGGTGGATGGAGCAGCAGGGGGGCAACGCCAGACGGGCAGCAGGTGGAGAGGGCAGCAGGAGGGCAACACCACTTTGTACTCAACTTGACATTAATTACACTTGTTGGAATCCTGTGTGGCTCCTAAGACCTTTTTTTAGGTGTTAAATTACAAATTATATTTGTTTAGGTTCTGGAAATAGCTTCCCCTAATAAGTGAAGACAGGACACGGTTGGAGAGGTGGGGGGGAAAGACAGCCTTCTCCCACCTTTAAGCTATGAATCTTGACTGGCCTTTGTGGGCAGGTATGAGCTGGCAGTTCGTTAATTTGCCCCTATCTATCCATGCCTTCTAGGAAAAGCCCTTAGAGGCATTAAAATGTTGCTGGCTTTCTCAACAGCTCTGTTGTGTGGACTTCTGCATTGTGGTGTTTGCTGAGGTGCCCAGATGTTTATAATTAATTTAGTCTGATTACTTGTAATTACTCCTTCCTATCTGCATTATCTTGCATTTGTCAACTTCATACATAAGTAGCCTTGCTGCCTATTCATTTAGTTTTGTAGGGTCCCTTTGGACCTTCTTAACCTTCTCTAGTGATGACTAATCTAAATAATTGTGCTGTCTGCAATTTTTTTCCCACCCTTTTTCCCAGAACATTAATAAAGAGAACAGAGCCTTATCCCAGTACAGAAACATGAAGAATCCCATTGCAAACCTGTCATGATGAAAACTGACCATTAGTCTCTCTTTTTCTTTTTTCTGGTGTTTGGGTTGGTGGTTTGTTTTTTGTTGTATGTTTTGTTGTTGTTGTTGTTTTTTGGTTTTTTTGGGTTTTTTGTTTGTTTGGTTGGTTTTTTTTATGTCTGTTAACTGATTTCTGATTCCTGGCAGTATTTTGACCCTTTGTTTAAAATGCCATTTGAATTTCTCAAGTCTCTTGTAAGGTATTTTGTCAAAGGCTTTTTCAAAGCCCAAGGAAATCATATCTATAGCAACTACATTTTTGCTATTCTCAAAGAAATCTGTTAGATGAGAAGGATGGATTTTCCTTTCTGGAAGGTGATTTCCTGAAATCCTTGAATTTCCTGACATCTTGCTCAGTTATCTGTTCTATAATTTCAATTACTTTTAATTGCTTCCTGTTGATTTTCCCTATCTGAATTAAAACACAGTATGTAACTCAGGGCTCTTCTGAAGTGCCTCTTTGGGAGTCTTTCTAAAATTTGGATCTACAGTTTCAAACTACTTACTCCGCAGTTCCACTCCTTGAAGACTTCTCCTATCGGCGAAACTACATTTCAAATAGCTGTTTTAGTCTCTTCTGCTTGTTGTTCTCTCCAGATGAAAGCATAAATCTTAAAAGAAATTTATACACTTAAAATATTCACTGGTCACAGCGACAGCTATCTGCTAGAAGAACAATCCTCTGGTAGTATGAAGAAATGATCAGATAAGTCCCATATCCAAAAGGATTTCTCTCTTCTAGGGGTCCTTTATTGCTTATACATGACCTCCCAGCATTGGCTTTATCTTTCTGTATTGCAAAGGTACCAGCAAAGGAGCTCCTTCACTCTCCTGTGCTGCTGGCAACTTTTGAGGTCGCATTCCTTCATTTTGTGGCTTTTGGTCCACATGCTGGAGCACACTGAAAAGTACAGAACTTCCTGGTGAGACTTTCTAAATGGGCAGGTTGCTGCAAAGTCAATTTAGAGGGCAGAATAAGCAGGGAAAACTGCTGAGGTGAAGACACAGGGGAGGAAATGTACAGATATTATTTCTGTCTGCCCTGAAAGGGAAATGAATTCTGCCTGTCCACTTCCTTCTGGTACTCCAGTGCCCAAACACAGGGCCTTGAACAGTAATTAATAAGAGGGGAACCTAAAGGAGATCTGAGAAAGGGCAGAGTGAATATTGAAAAGTTTGCATCTTCCCTTTCTAATCCTTCTTTCCTACTATTCTTGCTCCCAGTTGTTAATCTGCGAGAGATACAATGCATTGTACTGCACTGTTCCTAAAAGTTGGAAAATTTGAAGGAGAAAAAAAGAAAAAACCTCATGTGGTTCCATTGAACCTTTCCTCTTTCCCACTGAAGATGATCAATTTGCCTTTCCCTTAGAGGGACAGCTTTTGACATGAAGTACTGTATTTTTTCCATTTGTCTTTTGTAAAAGCTATTCTGCATTTTTTAATGCTTCCCCTCCCCCCAGTCAATACTTTATGAACTTAGCTGAAGTGTTTTGATCCCTTTCTTTGTGGAACAATTTGAAAAAGGCAGGTCTTACAGTTTTGTTCAGATTTCATTTGTGTGCAACAGATGGATGTATCCAACTTTGTGAGCAGCACATTCCTTTTATTAAGACCATTAAAAATAAAACCTGTTTGTAGCTGGTGTTTCTTGACAGAATATATAGTAGGAGTCTCTAAGTCTGGTTTCTTGGCTGCTACAATCTGAATGTGACTCACTTAGCATTTCTGAAGTATTTTCACCCAAATGCTTCAAACGCTTTACAAGCTAATTAAGCCTCCCATCTCTATGTGTAATAAGTCAGATTGTGTCAGTGCAACTGTTCAGCAGTTTAACTGTAAACACAGCATCACATTTTAGGATGTCAAATAAGACTATATTCCTTTAAAACCACAATACCAATAGAGTTAAGTGCTCTGAAAAGGTATATATTCAAGAGGGAAAGTGGTCAGAAAGAATACTAAAGTTATGGCTAGCAAAATTTCAGCCTTTCAACGGACTTTGCATGTGTCTGGATCTCCTGTTCATCCCCACATCCACAGACAGGCTGTTCTATTCCTCCTGTTCATGTTTGCGTAAGACTGACCATAAAAGGCATCTTGGCCTGTTTCATTAGGCAGGCAGACCTTAGAGATAGCAGAAAATGACCCAAATGTTTTGGCGTTGGCTACTGAGGCTGGACTTGCTACCTCTAAAATCTCACTGATAAGAAAGACAAATCTAAACAACTCAGTAATGCCTCTGCTATTACACTGTAATTTCCTCTTCCTGCAGACAAGAGGCAACGGGTCACTAGTAATGATTAGGAGCCAAATGCGCACCAGTTGAACCTTGTACAAGATCGAGCACATTTCTAGTGCCAGAATCAGTAACTGTGCTTGGGCCCCTTGTATCTGCCCATGCTGGCAGGAGCTCTTTTTTGTGTTTGGATCTGCTTTGGGGTTTGCAGCCAGCATGTTCGGCAATCTCCACAGTCTTTCCCACTACACTTGGGCTAATTGTGGGTATGTGAAGCACATGTGCAGAGGTGGGAGTGCAAAGCAGGAAGGTCAAGGACTGTTCACCTGCAACCTGCGGGGGTTCCTCAGTAAAGTTAATTTACAAAGGCTCTGTACTCAGGGCCCCCATCCCTCTAAGCCTTGATGAGGTATTTGATTAATGGTTCTGGAAGTCAAACACGAGGAATGCCCCCTCCGTTCTGAAGGTCGCAGGTAAATCCCGGCCTTATTCTGACTCCAATAACGCATTTATCTAAATGCCACATCTAAGTCATAACCACTCATCAAAGCGGTGACTAGGTAGTGCAGCAATTTCTATTGAAACATAGAACACCATGTGATAAATTACAGCTGCAAGATTTGTTTCATATGTCAAGCACACATTACTTCTAAATCAAATGCTAAAACATGCCTTATTTAGTCAAAAGTAAGCAGAATGCTGTAATTTATAATCGTCTTGAAGCACAGTGCAGCAAAAATGAAAGCAGACTATTAAAATTTAATGCCTGTTTGGCAGAGTCGCACATTTCTGGCCACGTTTGATGCAGCATCGTTTTCTCACACCATTGTGTATGCACAAAAAGTCAGCTTGTGTTTGCTAACGTTTGTGGAAACTAATTGAAAAAAATGATTTAGCTGTTAAAAGCTGACACTGGGCTGGAAAATTATTGTCAGCACAGACACTGATGGCAGTGGCTCCTTTCTCCTCCTCTCACCCCCATCCGCTTGCTTTTAACAATTGTCTGTTGTTCTTCAACCCAGCTCCCTACAGTATAGTTGCTAGCAAATATTCATTGGGGTGTCATCTCTGTTTAAAGTCTAGTCCTACACACCTATTCATCTGTGCTAAGTGAACAGCAGCATCAGCTCAAATTAAGCTGGCATGAAAACAGCCACTGTTAATAATTTCTGCTGTGATTCAGCTTAGCTTTGGATAACAGGTGAAGATGTTTCATAACAGAGGCAATTATAGCTCTGTAAGTTCTTTCTGGCTGCCTGTTTAATCAGAGGAATGGAGCGCAGTAGCTGCTGGAGCATGCGGCATGGCCAGGCCCAGCCGCCATCAGCCCACATTTGTTATCTGCCGGACTGAGCAGGCTGCTTGTCAGGGGCAGATGCTGCGTGCAGTGATTAGCATGCAAAGTGCTTGGAAAGGCTGAGGTGAGGGGGTGGAAGTCAGCTCACTTCAGATGAACTTGCTGCAAACTTCTCCTGCCTGACAAAAAACTTCTAGACCGACATTCCTTTGGCTGGAATGCGAATTTGTATAAAGATGCATGGGTGTGCACACGCATTGATGTCATGTGTGCTATAGGTAACTAAAAATCAGATTGCAGGAAATACAAAGCGCTATTTCTCAAATGAGGACAAAATCCTGTTTGTAAAAAGGTAACAATTGGTGAACTTCTGAGATGATAATCAGGTCTGCTAAAGAAGTAACCATTTAACATCTGCTCATTAAGATGCAGATGAAGGAGTAAGATGGGTGGAAATTAATAACTAGGAAAATACAAATGAAGGCTGTTCTTTCACATGAGAAATGTTACGCTACTCTGATGGATTTTTACCAATTGTTTTTTTTTAATTACAGAACAATGTATTTTCATCTACTGAATCTCTATTGTTCTATTATTTAAGTTATCTTTCATGTCAGTGCCACATGGTTTGAAGTATATTGAAACATAGGCATATACTTAATTGTGTGGATTTGCAGATGGTTCATTTCTAGCCAAATATTTTTTTCCTTAGTGCTCAAAAGAAAATCTCTAGCTGCCTAAATTGAATTTTTATACATTATGATTTCCAGAAATGTACTTCTTAATGGTTTCTGATGTGCCTAAAGGCACGAATCTTGAACTACTTTCTTAGAAATATGTTCGGGAGAAGCTGAAAAATGTGTTGTGGGCTGGTGTTTTTTGTTTGTTTGTTTGGGGTTTTTTGTTGTTTTTTTTTTCCCCATTGCAAATAATGAATTTTAATTGTGTGCCTTAACCTACTTTTATTGTATTGCCGTAGTGTTTTCTTAAGCACTTGTAATAATGAAAATATAACTGTGCATTTCAGAAGTGCTTGATCACAATTCAACCATACCTGCAAAATGTGTATTCTGTATTGATTTCCAGAAACAAAAGGCACGTCTGCTTCCTTTTCAAAGAGCAACCTTAGTTGCTTTGAAATACTTGAGGTTTATCTCTTACAGAAGGTAGCACTGAGATTGACCTATTTCCATACTCCATTTTTTCCAAATGCAACATAGAAGGGTTCTCCTTTCAATTAAGGGAAAATATTTTTTGCAATTATTTTTAACTGCCCGAAAGATGAAACTGGTTGTGAGCCTGTATCCATATTCAAATTCTAATCTCCCCTGCAAGTAATTGTTTTATTCAGTTCTGACAATGCTCTATCTATTGTCATCTTGGACTATAATCTGCATACTGTCTCTTCCCCTGACAATTACTGCTGTTCCTTATCCCGGCAGCCTTTAAAAGCTCTGTGTAACATTAGCCTATCTAGCCTAGTGAAAATGTCTTTACAGATTAGTGTGATGTTAATACTACTGGCTCCCTGCTTTTGACCTGAAGTGGAATATATTGCACTGCTGGAGCAGATGGAATCAGGGCTTCACTGGGAAAGGGAGATTGCTTGGCTGCCCGCCAGGAGCGGAGGGCTGGCTGCCGGAGCCCCCCCACCCGCAGCAGCAGCGACGATGAAGCTGCTCGCTGCCCTTGCAAAGCCGGCGGGGTTGTTGCTGGTGGTGTGTCGGGGTTGGGGGGAGCATCGCTTAAATTTGTTTTGGATCAAGATATATTTAAGGTTGCTCATCCACAGATGTTTACACAGCATTCTAGGAGGAGGTGAATCTTTCTGTGAAAATGGAAACTTCTTTACTCCAGGTTTTAGATTTTTTTTTGGGGTGGGGAGGTGTGTGTCAGTTTTTTAATGGAAAAGGTGAGGCAAAAGAACTATAAAACACAGAAAACAAAGTGTGAACTCCTAATAACCTTCTGAACGGATGTAGATTGGGTCATAAGGACATTTATGTGTAATGTTCCTATTGCTTTTAGTGAATCACATGTACTTCTTTTCCTTTGTTTTTTTTCTTTATCAAAATGTTATGATACCCCAATGAAAAGTATTCCTTAAAATATTTACTTTTAGACCTCCTGTGAAGCTCATCTAATGCTAAAAAATAGAAATGGATGGAGGATTAGGATGGACATGTCTTCTGCTGCATGTTGTGTGGATTCAGAAATTAAATACATTAATCTCAACACATGCATGCTGTTATTATTACACCAAACAAACCATTCATTGAACATCCATATTAAATCTGTTACCCCAGATTTCTACCTTTTTCCCCCTCTGCAATCATATTTTTCTCTCAAGTACTGCATTTCCCTAGCAGTAAAACATATGCTGTTTTCTGCCTAAGTAGATGGATAATGTAAGCTGTGATGTGGAGGGTATTTTTTCTTATCATTTTCTTTTTGAGGGTGTAGTTATAGTAACATATATGTGCTTTTATCTGTGATAAGAACTACCATCTGGTAGCTAAATGTGCACAGCTTATTGCTTGAAGTGCTTACACACATTGTGAAAACACACAGCTTTTGTGTATGTTAGGATACTGCCTATATGTATTATTAATAAACCACATATTAGCTATTTGAATATGTCAAATGATTGTAAAATAGAACAGTGATTCTAGACAAGGATTAGGATTGGCACGTTGCCAGATGTATATTTATTCCAGCAGTACTATTGTGACCTTTTAATATCATATTGTTTGCAACCTCCTACAGACGATAATTGTTTGAGGGGGGAAAAAGGAGCCTCTTTGACAAAGGAAAAGGCTTTTGTTATATTGAAGGAGCTGAAGCTTTCATCCTTGGTATACCAATTCACAAAGATGTGTGCTGAATGTGTGCGAGCAGCAAGAGAGACAGAACATATAAATTTGAGTTACTTTGACCTTTAATCCAGGAGACCAAGAAGAGAAATGCACTAGGAAGGCTGGTTTGTTGCTGTCTGGAGACTGATAAGCTGTACTAAAGGTGCACTCCGTTGCAATTCATCTAAAGCTTCCATTGCTATCATCCTCTTTTTTCGATTTTTGTTACCTCAAGTACTTATCTAAATCCCTTTCAATGCCAGCTTGAATGCACTTTGTATTCTCTCCAACTGTGACTGGTGCTGTCTCTGTGTGTCAGTGTGCTTCAGCATACACTCTTTCCCCATGTTTGACAAGACCCAGTGCCAACACCTAATTAAGGATAAGCTGTGGAGCTCTCTGCTCTATCTTTGTCAACCACTATGCTCCCAGCTTTCTGCCTAGTTGAGCTTTTATGACAATAGCAACATTTCGGGTTCAGCCTACTTCTGGCCTCTTCGTTCCCCACATGAGAACTAAACACAACTTAACTCAACGGTTGATTTTAGAAACATTTATGGTAACTAAATCCACAAATCTCTTCTGGCTTTTTCTGAAGTTCACATGTTTGTACATAGATCTGTCTCTTCATATCTATGTAACCAGATGAGAATGCACATATACATCTGAACACAAACTAGACACCTTTCAGATTTCCTTTTGTCTGGTTCTGCCTGCCCCCCTGTCTCCCCACTTCCTCTTCCCCCCCCCCCCCCCCAATTTTTTCCTAGATAATCAGAGGGGCTGGGTCGGTATTTTTCTTTTGCAAATACTGTATCTAAAAATCTACAAGGAACCTAATTTAGCACGATGGTAAGCTGCTACTCTAGACTTCTGATGAGCTGTTTTTAGCATTTTGTCTCAACAATACAGAAGTATTTAGGTCACAAAACAAGAAACTCTTTCAAAGGGTTAAGCATTTGATAAGCTTGAAAATCAGATTAATATGACTGATAGGTGACCACCAGACAGCCAATTAAATGAGTACATGCAACAATTTTGTGGGGAGATTTAAGTATATGTCTCTCTGCATAGCGAAGTTAAATTAATTCAGAGACCAGATTTAATTTTCTTTTTTTTCTTCCCTGGGTCCAAATCTTTGCATCCAAATTATGATCTGAATTTTCTGTAAGCCTGCATATCTTGCCAGGCAGGCAGCAAAGTTGCAATGGAGATACACTGGTGTAGCTCAGAACAGAATTCAGTTTACTGGTCAAGTGGTAAAAATTACTGAAACTTCTAGAAAAAAATCCTGGCTACATAATGGGTACCTCCTTTGCTATTAAATACATCCATAACTGAAGGCAAAAAAAGTCGTTACTGGCTTCAGCGTTGAGACAATGCTTCTTGTCTTGTTAATCTGACAAGGGATGGAGGGAATCTGAGTGTGACTTTCTATCAGCAAGTCCTGAATCTCAAGTCTGTGCTAGTTCTAATTGAAAATCTCACCTGTAGATACAAGGATTATCCGAAAAATTACTTATGATGTTCAGGACAGATATAAAGAATTAATAGAATCTGTACAGCCCTTCCCAGCTCTACTTCACAATTTGGCCAGCTCCTAGTTTTGAAAGCTATTCAAAATAGCTTTGCAATTTCCTTTGCAACTACTAGTTTGTCCCTTCCTTGAGTTTTGCCAGCAACAATAGGTTCTGGGTTGCTCTGGTTTTAAGATCTACCACTTAGTCCCATTTTCATTCACCACCCTTACTTTGTTGTTACATTGGGAAGGAAGTGAAAGTAGTTGTCAGGAAGCCAATTCTCTGTGCAGCTCCTAGCTGTCTTTGTGAAATTGCTTTGCATTTGTGTTGAACTGTTCCATAGCTGATTTCCTGGGATACTAAAGCAAAAAAGACAGGAATATTTTATTTACATTTTTGACCAACAGTGAGTAAAACCATGCCAATAGCATCTCTGCTGTGCTTCACATAGTGTATAAAGACATTCTCTTGTCATTGATGTAGACTATGATAAAACTGGCCTAAACATTTTTAATTGCTCAGATATGACAATGAGTGCTACGCATTTCAGAGCATGACTCTCCGCATTAAAAACAGTATTTCCTGAGGAGTGAGTCTGTGGAAAAGCTGTTTAGAACCCTGAGGAGAAAAGAGTGAGTACACGTTACTCTTTATCTTAATCTTGCATTTATTTATTTATTTTATGTCAAGCAGTTTTCCAGCCAAAACAGCTGGAGGCTGAAAGTTAAAACCTGGCAGTGAAAGAGATCATAATGCGCAGACATGTACTTTGTGTATTCCAGAGAAAAAAATGGATTTCATTTGGCCAGGTTATGAGCCTTGGAAAATCGCTCTTCATGTGAGCTCAGTACATTTAACAATGATAGTAAAATTAGTTTCAATCATGTTAAATTCTGGAGGTAACATAAATGAATTTCAATAACTTTGCTCAGGCAGAGCATGGAAAAGACATAGTATTGCAATGTGTGGTACCCATGTATTTTCAGTTCAAAAGAATCCCAAACAAATGAGATCACATTGGATACTTGAGAAACAATAGTGTAGACACATTATAAGATGTTAATTTTTTCATTATACTGCAATTATGTGGAAAACTAGGCTGGTGATCATCTTTAGTCCCACAAGTCTAAATGATATAACCTTTTACTGTTTTACTGCTTTCCTGGAACGGTAGGTACAAACACTCTACTGTTGCTCACTAAAAATATTGTGAAGTTTTATGCCCCATTCTGCTTAATGTGTGCCAGGATTACTGCAGCAGCCAGTTGTGTATTACAAGAAGCAGCCACTTCATCTGTTTTTCCACAACGCAAACAGGCGCTTATAAATTGACCTTGGATCCTAATGCAACTGGAGTGTGTAGATGATAAAGATCTTGGAGCATATGTCTACATTAGCAGCTTTAAGTAGAAGTGGCTTGAGTATTTCACACAAGTATTTAAAGCCGAATTCTCTCCTGCTCATCCCCCACTGCAACCCATCATAAAGGGCATGCAAAGAGCTCAGCTACAATTGCTTGGCCTCAGTGTTTTGGTTCAGCTATTGCAAGAAAATTGCTAGTATGAATGCAGCCATTGACTTGTGATGAGAGCTAGATTCCTTCTTGTTTAAGTTATTTCTAAAAGCTGTTTTAAAGGCTTTGGAAAATGTTATCCCAAGGAGATGACAGACTTATCAGCTTTTCTGTGCATACTCACAAAGATGACCATAAAGGAAGAAAAAGAGAGGTTTGAGGGTTATACACGCTGCCTTAACTTTTTGGCATTTCTAGGAAGCAGTTGCAAGACATCAGTGTGTTTTCTGTATGGAGGGTGGGTGTCTGTGGGAGTGTACACTCAAAATGGGGCAACTGAGAAACTCCAAGTCTGATGGTTCCCATTCCGGTGGAGAGACAGCAGGAAAAAATACACAAACCTTATCACAAGAAGTGCTAAGCACCGTAAGCCAAATTAGCAACAAAATCAGGCTGTCCTCTACAAAACACAATGCACAGCACTGATGGTCTCATCAACAGTGCTTATATCACAGGCAGCACTGAATATGGGACCAGGACATAAGCTGTTTTCTGGTTCTAGGAAACTGCAGTGAGTAGTTATGCGTGTGTTCGCGTGCGCGCACGTGCGTGTGTGTGTGTGTGAGTGCTTGTGTATGCATACCTATACATTAAACATTTGGAAAATGACATTCTTACCCTACTCTTAGCACAGCACATGCACATGCTGGATCTGCTCCAGATTTCCCCCTTCCCTGGGGTTTCCTTTGTAGTTAACTTAAATAACAAACACTCCTGCCAAATTTTGCTTTGGAGCTTGGCTGCTTCTTGGGTTGCTCTCTGCAGGACCTCCTTTGTCCCTGTCACTAGTTTCCTGTGCTCCAGAGAGGCATTCATAACCCATTCCACATCCAGGGCTGGCACCAGAAGGATCCACCTGCTCTGCTTGTTGACAGACCAAATATCTCTGCATCGTTCGAGAAATCCCTAAAGATTGACCACAAGAGTGAGAAAACAAAATAGCTTGGCACTTGCATGCAAGGTATAGGTGCTGCTGCCTTATTCACAAGGTGCTATACAGTGTTTGTACACTAACACACACTGGCTGACAGAATGGAGCTTGTGAGGATTGAAGCAGCCAGAGTTTTCTTGAGTAGTTGATAAGTTCATTTGTGTGTTTGTCGTTGCTGGCCCTTCTCATCTCTGCGGTGGTGTTTGCTGGCTTGGATTTGCATAGGGATCAGCTCTGCTGTTTTCAATCATGTGGCACCTTTCATCTAAGTCCTCGTCTACTTCCAAACTCTCCTCCTGTATCTGACTGTGCTCTAGTCTAGCCAGAACTTGGTCATCTAAGACAGCAGATAAGTCACTCAGATATTTTACATGACAGGGTGCAAAAAAGGGCAGTGACTTAGAAATAGAGTTTACTTCTCAATATACCAGCTACAGTTCCTCAGAAGTACTGTGTCATTAACAGCAAAGCAAACAGTAATAAGCAAACTGGAAAAGCCATGCACAGCATCAGCTTCTGGTTGTCATAGCTTCTGTGGAGGAGTACAGTGAAGGATGCAAATTTGCTTTCATTTACTTCTGGTAAAGCATGTATGTGCATTACACATGCCAGTGTGAACTTAAAAGGCCTGGTATGACCATAAAAAAGTTGTTCCAGGCTAGAATGTGTTTCTCCTGCAGTTTGTGTGAGAAAGGGTGACATGTATATGTCTGAGGTCCCAGTACTGATGCTCTTTCTCATTTTTATCACTGGGCTCAGGAAGCAAGGATGTCAGTATGATTCTTAAAGCATTCTAACTGATAACAATGGCTCCAAGCATGTAGGACGAGCCTCCAGAGAAGTCCAACTAATGCTATTCATTTTCTTCAAATAACAGCTGATCTAAGTTCCCTTAGCTTGTATATGCTTTGGCAGTACTTTTCTACAAATATACTAGCACTTAAAGAATATCCCAGAACCCCAAACCTTTTCTAATTAAGGTTAAATGTATTCTCTGCTGTAAGTACACATAACTCTCTTTAAAGGAATATGGTGTTAAATTTCTCTCCGTATGTTGCTTAGAAGACATAATGATAAGCTTGCTTTTGCTTAGGGAAAAAAAATAACAGCATCTCATTATGGTAACTTGGTCAGAGAGATGTAA